>NC_056745.1:494738705-494841205 GCF_019279795.1 Protopterus annectens
ACAAACTAGGAGCCATAATCAAAACTCCAAAAGATGTGGACATCCTACAAAAGGGCCTCGCTGAGACAGACGCCTGGTGTTAAAGCCATGGCCTCAAGCTCAATGCCAAAAAGTGCATTGTCATCCCTTTTGGTAAAAACTCAGTACCCATGAACTACCACATAGGCGGTAGTCTACTTAACACTGAAAGTGTGATGAGACCTCGGGACACAGGTGGACAGTAGTCTTTCCTTTGATAATCACATCGCCACAGTAGTTAGGAAATCTTTCTACGTGGCACACCTCATCACAAAAGGTTTCTCATCCAGGAAAAAAGAGGTCATTGTTCCCCTCTACTCGTCACTCATTAGACCCATTATAGAGTACAATGCCCCTTTTGGTATGTACCTCACAAGACATCTACAACAACTGGAAAGGCCACAGAAATGCCTCACAAAGAGGATTACGGCCTCAAACAGATGCCCTATGCAGACCGTCTCAAAAAACTGCAGCTTTACTCCGTTGCATATCGCCTACTCAGAGGCAATCTCTGCCTAACACACAAAGCTATGTCAAACCCAGAGCTTTTAGACGTGCTCCACTTAAAGAAATCCCAATCCCTATGAGCTACACGGTCTAGGGACCTAAACCTTGTCACCACAACAAACAGAACATGCTGGAGGGATAGATTCCTGTCCCAGAGACTTCCCATACTCTGGAATAAACTACCTATCTATATCAAACAAAGCTCCTCATTAGCGCTCTTCAAGAAAAATCTTGATGATTGGATAGGAGATAGGAAATTCACCCCGGGGATCACTTCTGTAGCTCTGCTCGACAGTGGCACAGGAAAATAATTTTCTTGGGTGGCGAAAGCCAGGGTACCTTTGGCTAGGCTTATATAGGCCCTAGGGCAAATAGCTTAGTATCTACCTATGAAACTATGTAAGGTGTAGGGCATAAAGGTGACACACAGACGCAAACACTAAGAACTGATTTGCCCCTGGAAGAAAAGAATACCCTCTGGGACAAGAGAGAACATGTACATCCAGAAGGAAAAAAAGACTAAAGGAAAGAGGAAGCAATGGCCACTCAGCTAGGACGACAACAAAAGCATAGGGACAACAGCTAGGTAAGAGGGAGAACAGAGGGAGGGACCAAATACTGCAACATTGAAGAGGACGACATAGATTAGTTGTGTAAGCTCTTACCATAATGATAGATGTCCTTCTCTTCCCTGTTGCAGTATTCTTTAAATGGGGAAGATTGCCTGCCAAGTGACCTGACGGCCAGTATACAAAAGACATTCAATGCCTTGGGTGTGTGGTATGTCACATGTAGGCTATCGGACATAGGCCACAAAAGCAATGTACACATGCACCATCCTCAAAACTGAGTGCCCCAAGGAGAACAATTGAGAAACAGGTATGCAGGCTAAGTACATTCAAGGAAGAATAAGTCCAGGGGGATGGAGGAGGGATAGGATACTGCAAAAGAGAACAGAAGCAAATCGATTGTTATGGTTAAGATTTTACATAAATAATCTACGTCCTTCTATTCTGCTGTTGCAGTATTCTTTTCATGACAGAGCATGCAAAGCTCATAAGGACAGGGAGAAGATAGTAGCAGAGGAGCTTTCCAGGAAGCCATGGAGAATGGCCCTAGCAAACCATGTCCTGGATTTGGATATGCTGTCCAGTTTGTAATGCTTAGTGAAGGTATGGACTGATGACCAAGTAGCTGCCTCCAGAATGGAACTGGTATCCAACCCTTTGAAGAAGGCACCCAAGGAGGCAATAGCTCTGGTAGTGTGTGCCTTCACAGAAGAAGAGAGGCTCTTTCCTTGGTATTCACAGCAGAAGTATATAGCCTTAGAAATCCAGCTGGAAATAGTATGTTTACAGACAGGAAGCCCTTGGGATCTAGGATGAAAGGAAACAAAAAAACTGTCTGACTTCCTAATACTCCTGGCTTTGTCTAGGTAAAGCCTTAGCTGTCTATTCACGTCCAGAGTATGCAGAAGTCTTGCTGCAGAGTTTTGGGGTTAAGGGGAAAAGGTAGGAAGATGGATAGCTTGGTTGAGGGATAATTCATTTACCACTTTAGGCATAAATAAGGGACTGGTGCGGACAGACATCCTGTCCTTGTGGAACACCAAGAAAGCTGAGGAGGCCAAAAGGGCCTGGAGTTCAGAAACCCTTCTGGCAGAAGTGATTGCCAGCAGCACAATTGTTTTCCAGGAGCACTATTTTAGAGAGGCAAAAACTGCTGGTTCAAATGGAGCTAATGTCAGTTTTTTCATGACAAATTTAAAATCTCAGGGGAGTAGAGCTGGTTTCCTGGGAGGTCTCATGTGAAGGACACCTTTCAGGAACTGTTTGGCCTCAAATCTGGAAGCCAATGGGGGTGAGAGAGGCAGAAAGGCAGAGAAAGCGGACGTGTACTTTCACTGAAGAACAAGTTAAACCAGCATCCTGCAACTCACAAAGGTATGAAGGAACCATTGGGCCCTTCCACTGTTAGTGGGTACAGGTTATGTGAAAAACACCAAAATGAAAATCTTTTCCATTTGGATAAACAAGATTTTCTAGTATTGGGTTTCCTGACCTCTGGCAGTACCGTAAGCACGTCCTCTGAAAAAAGTTGACTGAAAGGAATCAAGACCCTATCACCCACAATGTCATCCTGCAGGGTTGACAGGTGTGGATGAGGGTTCTCATGTGTTGTGTGAGTAGATTCACTCTGTGAGGTAACTTGTGGTGATTGCCCTTGGCTAAATGCAGGAGTAAGGGAAACCAATGCTGTCTTGGCCAAAAGGGGTTCATCATCAATATTTTTGGTCTGTCCTGCTGTATCTTTAGAAGGACTTTTAGAATGAGGGGAATTAATGCATTTAGAAATTTAAATATCAAGCTAAAAGAAACGACAAGCCAAAAAAACACTGTGCCAAAGGAAAAGGATCCACAAGCGATCTCCACTCAGTAGTACTGTAATGCTTCTTTAATAAAGTTCCACCTCAAACCGATAAAAAAACAACAATAAGAACACAGTAGAGTTGATAAGAACACAATAGAGTTAAGCGCTTTCACCTAGTCCAAATACCAGGCTTCCTCAGAACTCTAAAACAATGTAATTAATCACCTTAAATAGCTACAATTACATCATATGACAACCCTTCCCCACCCAGCAGATTTTTTAAAAACATATACGACCCTGTTTTTACAGGTAAGACCTGGTCCACCAAATTAAAAATGTTAAAAATCCATGAATAATGCCTTGACAGCCACAAAATACAAATAAATGCATATGCATAAATAAATAAATAAATGTATAGTTTCTGTAACAGAAAATAATCGACAATCATAATAATTACAATTCACTTTACAAATCAGAATCTGGCAGCTCTTAGTTTTAAAACACTGTCAATATTGATGTCTTCATTGATGGATTTTTAATGTTTTTAATTTGGTGGACCAGGTCTTACCTGTAAAAACAGGGTCGTATATGTTTTTAAAAAAATCTGCTGGGTGGGGAAGGGTTGTCATATGATGTAATTTTAGCTATTTAAGGTGATTAATTACATTTTTTTTAGAGTTCTGTAGATGCCTGGTATTTGGACTGGGTGAAAGCGCTTAACTCTATTGTGTTCTTATCAACTCTACTGTGTTCTTATTGTTGTTTTTTATCGGTTTGAGGTGGAACTTTATTAAAGAAGCATTACAGTACTACTGAGTGGAGATCGTTTGTGGATACTTTTCCTTTGGCACAGTGGTTTTTTGCATTTAGAAACTTCCCTCTCCATGAAAAGCTGAGTGCGCCCACTTTCTTTGACCAGAGGGTATAGGTCTCTGGCACAAAAAGTACAGTTGTGTACACTTACCATAAATGTAGATGTTCGAGTGTATTCACTGTTGCAGTCATTACATTTGGGTAATCCTGCTGGCAGGTTGCCCTCAGCCGGCCTGAATTCCAAAGTTTTGGGTCCTGCATCGGCTGCTGTCGCCCCTTCCCTGACGTCAGATCGTCAGGGGTATAAAAGATGTGGCCGACCCCATTTTCTTTAGTTTTTCTTGCCCCAGATGTCAGGTGCCCCCTAAAAGGGTATCCAAAATTTATATATATATATATATATATATATATATATATATATATATATATATATATAAATACATGCACCAATATAAACTATACCTTCATCTACAAGCAAATACACCACATAGGTTGTATAAATCAGAGAAGGAAAGATAGGTTCCAACAGAAGAAAGGGGGATGGCGGGTGGGTAACCTGGACTGCAACAGTGAATACACTCGAACATTTACATTTATGGTAAGTGTACACAACTGTACTATGTTCTTTGTGTTTCACTGTTGCAGTCATTACATTTGGGTAGAGTCCCACAGCAAACGTTGGGAGGCTGGAGCTAAACAGCATTAGGAGCGGCTAAGAGGCCCTACAGAACTGCAGTGGCAAAGCCTGCCCTGGATTTAGAGTAGAATGGCAGATGATAGCGCTTTGTAAAGATGTGCACTGAACTCCAAGTAGCAGCCTCTAAAATGTCCTTGGTGGGTACTCCCCTGAGAAAGGCTGCTGAAGTGGCTGCAGCTCTGGTTGAGTGTGGCCTAATGCCCTTAGGTACTGGCTTGCCATGGTGTACATAGCAGAAATGAATGCAGTGGCCTATCCACTTTGAAACAGTCTGCTTTGAGATAGCCTTTCCTTGAGATGCTGCAGCATATGCCACTAGTAAATGCTCTGTCTTTCTGAAAACTTTGTTTCTGTCCAAGTAGAATCTAAGCTGTCTGTGTACGTCTAAAGAATGCAGAATTCTCTCCCACTTGTTCTGTGGATTTGGGTAAACTGTTGGCAGGTGAATAGTTTGGTTGAGGGCCACACTGGACACCACCTTAGGCATAAATGTTGGGTTTGTCCTCAGAGAGACCCTGTCTGAATAAAAAAAGATAAAAGGTTCCACAGCCATGAGTGCCTGTAGCTCTGAAACTCACCTTGCAGAAGTTACTGCTAGGAGCAGAGCTGTTTTCCAAGATAAAAACTTTATATCAGCAGTAGCCGCTGGCTCAAAAGGAGGCAGGGTGAGTTTTTCCAAGACATAGTTGAGGTCCCATGCAGGCATTGGTGATCTCCTTGGAGGTCTTAAATTTTTTGCTCCTCTGAGGTACTGCTTTAATAAGGGATGAGAAAAGATTGGTGGCTCTACATTGTAATGAGCCGAAATGGCAGAGGCATGAATTTTAATAGATAAAAAAGATAGGCCTTTGTCCAGCATCTCGGTTAAGTATTGCAAAATCTGAGGAATATTTGGCACAGCTGTATCACTTCCTTGTGCCTGGTTCCAAGCACAGAATCTCTTCCATTTTCCAGCATAAGATTTTCTAGTACTAGGCCTTCTGGCTTTCAAAATGGCATCCATCACAGCTTTACTGAGAGGTGTGTTTTGTATGACTACATTATTAGCCATGCTGTCAGGTTTAAAGTTCTGAGTTGGCTGTGTAGGATCTGACTGCTTTGCTGGGACAGCAGCTGAGGTATTTGAGGTAAGGTCCAAGCTGGGCATTGAGACAAGCTCCTTAGTATTGGATACCAGTGCTGGTGGGGCCAGTCTGGGGCAATCAGTATCATCCTTGGCTTCTCCTGTATGACCTTTACGAGTACCTTGGGGAGGAGAGGCAGATTGGGAAATGCATATACTGATAGGTTATTCCAGCTGAAAGATAGGGCGTCCACTTTTCATGCTTGTCTGTGATAAATCCTTGTGCAGAATCTTTTTAGTTGGTGGTTGTGAGGGGAGGCAAATAGATCTATGTCCGGGCATCCCCATTTTCTTGTCATCATGCTGAAGACTTGTGGGTCCAGGTGCCACTCATGAGGATCCATGAGGTTTCTGCTTAGTTCGTCTGCCACAGTATTTTTCCTTCCTGGCAGAAATTGTGCTTGCAGATGTACTTGGTAAGTCAATGCTGTGTCCCACAAAGTCATGGCTAGTCTTCAAAGGGGGTAAGAATGTGTGCCCACTTGCTTGTTTATATACCACATGACCGTGGAGTTGTCTATCTTAGTAGGTCCTTGAAGGCTGTCAGGGCATTTTGAACTGCTAGCATTTCTTTTTGATTGATATGTAGATGCATTTGGTTTGAGGTCCATGTGTCCTGAATGCATCTTCCTGCCATGTGGGCCCCCCAGGCATAATTTGATGCATCTGTTGTTAGTGTCCGCATGGCTGAGGGTAATGTGAATGGCTGTCCCTTGTTTTGGTGACAAGCCTTTGCCCACCATCGAAACTCCTGTTGCAGGCAGGGAATGAGAGTAATCATAGTTTCCAGGCTGTGGCAATGTTGAGTCCAAACACTTTTTAGGTACCATTGAAGTTTCCTCATATGCAGTCTTGCATATGGAATTAGTAGGATGCAGGATGCCATGAAGCCCAAAGCCTGCAGAATTTTTCTTGCAGATAACTAGGCCTTTGTTGCCAACATTTTGAAATAGGTAGTCAGTTGCCTTTGTCTGGCATGAGATAACCCATCTGGGCAGTTGTATTTAAGCTTGCACCCAGGAATATTATCTCTTGAGAGGGGACTAATTTTGATTTATTTTCATTGACTGTGTACCCTAGGCATGTTAGAAGTCTTTTCACAAACGCCAGATGCTGTAGAAGAATGTCCTTGTTCTCTGCTTGAATTACACAGACGTCCAAGTAAGGATACATTTGTATTCCTCTTTGTCTGCAGAATGCAATTACTGGTGCCAGGCACTTTGTAAAGACCCTGGGCACAGTAGATAAGCCAAAAGGCAGTGCAGAGAATTGGTAATGCATCGAGTCAGCCTTGAATCTGAGGTATCTACTGCATATTTGTCTGATTGGGACATGTAGGTATGCCTTTTTTAGGTCTAAAATCACAAGCCAAGCATCCTTGCCCAGCATGGGCAGGAGCTGCTGCAAAGTCAACATCTTGAATTTTGGTATATCCAGGAATGTGTTTAAAATAGATAGGTCCAGTATTGGCCTCCAGGCCTTGTCCTTTCTGGGCACTAAGAACAGTCTTGAGTAAAATCCTTGTCCCTGCTCTTGCTCTGGTACTTGTTGAATGGCCCCCATGTCCATGAGGGATGAGACTTGTTTTTGTGCCTCTGCCATTGATTTTTTTGGCAGATCTGGCCAGTCGTTTGCCTTTGGCAGGGTATGGAAATGGAACTTGTAGCCTTGTGACACGATATTTAGGACCCATTTGTCCTGGGTTATAATGTGCCAATTTTGTGAAAAAAGTGCTAATTTTCCCCCTAAGGGTGCTGCAGGAGATAAGTGCTTGGTGCAGGCAGGGGGAAGTCATTGGGGCTGTTTCCTGTATGGTTGAGATTTGTCTTCTCCAACTTTGGAGGTAGAAGCCCCCCATTGCTTTGAGCGGTATGAACCTTGCGCCTGGGATCTGCCTCTAGGGAGTCTGGATCTGCCCCTTTGAGGTCTGTCTGACACAGGAAAGGACCAATTCTTTGTTGGCCAGTGTCTACTAAACCTAGGTGGCTGTACTTGTAAAAAAATCTTTGACCGTTTGCATAGATTTAGCTTTGTCCTCCATTTTCTTTAACACCTCTTCTGCCTTAACACCAAGGTATCATGCTGTAAAGGTGCATTCAACAATTTGACTTTAACGTGATCAGGCAGATTTTGTTCCTTTAACCAAGCATGCCTCCTAATTACAGAACCTGTAACTGCGGCCCTGCAGGAGGCCTCTAAAGAATCAAATCCACATTGCAAAGTATGCTTTCAAACTTGTTCAGCTGCATGCAGTAAATCCTGCATTTCCTCGTTTTCTGCACATTCAGAGTTTTAACAACATTTTCTGTTTAAGCAATGCCATGACATGTTGCTGATATTTGAGCATATGAAATGACAGTTTAAGGCCCTTATAGCCAATGTAGCAGATGTGTAAACCTTTTTTCTCCATCCATCCAGTGCCCTAGAATCTCTGTCAGAGGGGGAAGGGTTTTTTGCAGCGGAAGCCTGAACTCCTTTGGGACGCTGAGAAATAGTTTATGGGTCTGCAGCAGGGTTTTTAAAAAGGAATTTATGAGAGTCAGGAACCCTGTAATATCTGTCAGGCTTAACAGGAGCTGGAGGTAAGGAGTCAGGGGTAAGGCTAGACTCCGAAAACACATCATCTACAATGTCTAACACAGGTGGGATGGCTAGTGGCTTGTGTTGAGGTAGTAAAAGGAAATCCCTGAGCCTCTTTTTAGATTCTGAAAAATCTTGGCTCTCCCAGTGGAAATGCTCCCTCGTGGTATGTAAGGTTTCCCCAAAAGAATAGTCCTCAGGAGGAGAAGCTGAAGGTATAGATTCTTCAGCATCAGAATCCTCATAGGGGAAGAGAATATTCCTGATCAGAAGAGGAATCAGAAGAAATGGAAACCTGATCTGAAGATTCGTAGTCAGTCTCTTGCCTAGGCCTCTTATCAGGAGGGGGATGGGAACCCCTGATCAAGGTACTCAAGTCTTCGGCCATTTTGAGCATCTGTTTTTTGGGCATAGAGGCCTGACCACATGGCTCTTGAGTTTCTTTGCTTTGGAAGGTGCTTTAGTCTTTGCCTAAGAAGCTGAAGTCAGTTTGATGTAAAAATGTTTAGGTCTGAATACACCCTCAGAAGCCGGTGCCTGCTCAGCGGCTCTGGACCCATCTGAAGGGATAATATCTGAGGCTCCAATACCTTGAGTTTCCAGCGGCATGGCCGACTCCACGTGGGAGTCGGTAGTAGCCTCCGACTATAAAGTAGCAGGCGTCAGGGGCTGCGAAAGCACCTCACTGAGAACCGGCGACTGGCTTAGGAGAAGCGTCGTCATCGGTTTTAGGCCTCGGCTGTCTCTTTCCTTTTCTTTGCGTTTCTTGTGAACTCTGGTAGTCGGACGGCTATCCGACAACATTTCTGGATAATTAAGCTGGCGTCCAAAATAGTTTAAAGCAAAATCATACCAATGCTTAATAGTGCGTTGGTTAAATCTAGCACAAAACTGACAACCAGAAACGTTGCGATCAGGGCCTAGGCTAGCAATACAGTAAGAATGAAAATCCTTATGAGGTACTTGCTTCCCACAAGAAATACACTTATTAACTTTTTCTGACATCGGTCGGGAGCAAGAAAAAAGTTTCCCCAATGGGGTACTTAGCTTTACTGAAGACTTTGGATCTGAAACTCGAACATGAAAATCTCAGGAGTCTGCCAACCAGCACTTGCGAACTGCTCCTGCTTCGGGCACTGCGCAGCAAGAAAGGCTAAAGAAAATGGCATCGGCCGCATCTTTTATACCCCTGACGACCTGATGTCAGGGAAGGGGCGACAGCAGCCGATGCAGGACCCAAGACTTTGGAATTCAGGCTGGCTGAGGGCAACCTGCCAGCAGGATTACCCAAATGTAATAACTGCAACAGTGAAACACGAAGAACATCTGAGGATGTTGTTTGTTCATGGGGGAGACTAAGAGATCTACTTGTGGGGTACCCTATCGGTGGGCAGTGTCCAAAAACACATCCCTATAAAGCATCCATTCATGGGGTTGTGTTTTGGACCTGCTCAGTGTGTCTACCAATACATTCAGGCTTGAGGGAATGTATACTGCCTGAAGGGGTGTCTGCAATTTGACTGCCAACTCCCACACTTGTACGGCTAGTCTGCACAGGAGGTAAGACCTGGCACCCCCCCCCCCCATTTGTTCATATACCAGTGAACTGTCATGTTGTCTGTCAAAATTTTTAAGGGCCCTGGAATGATGAGGGGGTGAAAGGCCTGGAGTGCCAGCAGCAGTGTTCTCATTTCTTTTACGTTGATGTGATCCTTTCTCTGAGACGGTGACCAGGTGCCTTGTGCTTTCATGGATCTAAAAGTTGCTCCCCAGCCTGTGTCTGAGGCATCTGTGTACACATCTTGTACTAGTGAAACAGGATGATGTGGGAGGCCTGGGTTGGCAGAGAATTGTTGAATCCAGGTTATTTACCTCTTCAGGCATGGAAGAAGGAGAATTTGGAGCTCCACTGGGTGTGCATGTTGTGTCCACACCGATTTGAGGAATCACTGCAATTTCCTCATGTGCATTTTTGCCAGAGGGAACATAGGCATCGTGGATGAAATGAACCCCAGGTTTCTGAGAAACGTTCTGGCTGAAATGTAAGACACAGGAAGGAGACGTTGAAATACAGCACTGAGCAACTTGGCCTTCTGATTGGGAAGGGGACCTTCATGATGTCTGTTTGGATCCTGTACCCCAAGAAAATATGGTCCTGTGATGGGGAGAGAACAGATTTTTGGTAATTTATAGTGAATCCTAGGAAAGTATGGAAATTGTGTGGCTGAGATTTTGCTCTAGTGCCTCTGGACTGACTGCTTGGAAAAGAAGGTAGTCTAGGTATGGGAAAACTTGTTGCCAGCTGCATTCATGCAGAATGCAACAACTGGTGCTAGGCATTTTTTGAATACCCTTGGGCCAGCATAAAGACCAAAGGGCAAAGGTGAAAACTGAAAGTGTCCAGAGGCTACAGAGAACCTTAAATATTTCCTGAAACTGGATGAACTGAAATGTGAAGGTAGGCATCCTTTATGTCTATTGAGGCCATAAAGGCTTAAGATAAGATCAGAGGAAACAGAGTTTGTAAAGTGAGCATCCTGAAGGTGGGTACTTTCAGGTAGGTATTGAGGAAGGAAAGGTCTAAGATGGGTCTCCAGGGGCCTTCTTTCCTTGGAACTATAAACATCCTGGAATAAAACCCTTTGCCCCTTTGATGAAATGAGACATGTTGAATGGTGCCTTGATCCAACAGGTCTTGAAACATCTGTGGAAACAGTGGAAGTTGCTCTTTGGGTAGTTGGGGAATGCCCATGAAAGGAGGAAGAGACTTCCAGACCATGAATTATTCATTTTTTTATGAAGGAAAGCACCTAGGTTTTCTGAGTAATGTTTTCCCAAGCTAGACTTGAGAGAGAGAGGCAAAGGGACACTAGCAGGGGAGATTTGGGGTCCAAATAGTCAAACAGACCCTGGCCTGTCTGGAAAGGGTAGTTTCTGAAGTGGGACTTGTTGAGTGGCCCTAAATGATTAGTCTCTCTTTCCAGAATTTCTCTTCTTAGTTCGAGGTGGCCTGGATTGTCTTCCAACAAAGACAGGCTTAAGAAGGGTAGTTCCTCTGGAATTTTGGGATAGGGGATACCAGGAGTTGTTTTAAATCCTGCATCTCCTTACCCTTCTCCAGCAAAGCTTTAAATAGGTCAGCAGCTGCAGGGACAGACAAGGTTGAATTGTCCAGAGGGGCATCCATCAATTTGGATTTGATATCCTCTGGTAAGGGTTGGAGTCTTAACCATGCAAATCTTCCAATGACAGCAGCCATAGTAAAAGCCTCTGCTGCATCACTGCTACATTTTGTTGAGTGGCAGGTCACCTGAGAGGTTGCACCCACAAAGGATGTACCCAGAGATTTATTCTCAGAATGAGGCAAATCTGCAATAATTTTAGATAACTGGGACAAGAGCTCTAAAGAGTATTTTGTCATGTTGATTTGGTACTTGACTGCCCTAATTCAAGGATGGCAGATGTATACAATTTTCCCCCAGACTCTCCATATGTCTGCTGTCCTTGTCAGAATGAAGCAAGGAGATTGAAGGATGAAACCTGGATTGCTTGTCTGAAGCCACAGTGATGACCAATGGGTCAGCAGAGGGTGCTTTGAATAAAAACTTGCAGTCTGCATGCACCTTATAAAATCTTTTTTTTTGGGTGCTGAAGGATGTGAATCTGGAGTTTTGCTTGAAGATGCAAATGCATCTAAAAATGCAGGAAGGACAGGAGGGACAGCTGAGGGACTCATAGTGTCTACCTACAGTAAGTCATACAGAAAACACCTGGAAGAGTCTAAGGGACATGAGAACATAAAGATGCTCTGTAAGAAAGCCTGCCAATCCGTTTGAGGATCACAGGGTGGAGATACATGTTTAACTTTTTGTTTCTTTTTCCTAGGAATATCAACTGTATGGATGGCCGGTGGGCCAGACATAGGTCTACACTCGATTATGTCTGAGTCCACTTCTTCCCTAACTAGAACGACTGGGATCCCCTAAGGGCCTTCAGTAATCAAAAGTATAGTTTCCCCTTGCATGTCCAGACTGGACACCTGCAGTACCTCCAACGATGTGCTGATATCTTGCTCCAAGGCATCCTCCATAATGGGTTCAGTCTGTGGACTGGGCATAGGCCCTGATCATATCTCCGGACTACTGATCATCTCTGGACAGACGTCTGGCACTATAGGTGCAGCAAAGCATCCAGCCTAGTTTTCTTGGCTTTCCACTTTGCCAGCGACTCGGGCTCCAACCTTGAGGGACCGCTCCATTGCGCTTTTAGCGACAAGTTTTTACCGCTGGTTTTCTAGATAAATGGAGAGAGAATTCAGCCTACTTCTTAAGGTTTTGGGAACGAAAGATTGGCAGACTGGGCAAGACTTATGGTCGCGATTAGGCCCAAGACGAAAAAGGCACTGTTGGTGGTTATCCTTATGTGGAACCTGACATCCACATTGACATTTGCTCTTCTTAGATGACATTAAACCCTATACACAACCAAATAATATAAAAAGGATTCCCCAAAGAGGGGCTTATCTGAGATGCTGAAACAGTAAACTCTTCAGCAAGCAAACTGTACATAAGGGAGACGCGTTCTGTCTGGCAAGAAAGAAGTTCTGAGGATGCTGTGTGCGTACGTCGCTTTTATGGCCTACGTGCAACGTACCACGCACCCTAGGCACTCACGTCTTTTATATACTGGCCAACATCGGGTCACTTGGCAGGCAATCTCCCCCACTTAAAGAATACTGCGACAGCAGAACAGAAGGACATCTACTGTTACGGTAAGATTTTACGCAACTGTACTTTGTCCTTCCATATCACTGTTGCAGTACTCTTCACATAAGGGAAAGTACAAGAGCCAAGGAGGAGGCTGGAAGGAGGAATGCACAGAACAGCCCTCTACAAACACTTGTAAAACAGCCCTGGCAAAACATGCCCCGGAAATAACATCCAATTTTTAAAGTTTAGTAAAAGTATAAACAGAGGACAAAGCAGCAGCTGCAAGGATGGAATTGGTGTCTAAACCTGTGAAAAAGGCACCAGAGGAGGTAACCGCCATAGTAGAATGTGCCTTTGCAGATGAAGAAAGACATTTGCTTGACAGGAATAATAAAAGGAAACGGCCTTAGATATACAGTATGAGATGGTTTGCTTGGAAAAAATGAAACCCAAAGTCCTGGGATGAAAAGAAACAAAAAGCTGCCCAGACTTGCAAACTGCCCTTTTTTTTTTTTTTTTTTATCCAAATAATACATGAGCTGTCTAGGCAGATCCAAGCTGTGAAGAACTTTCTTACTGGCATGCTGTGGAGAAGGAAAAAAAGGAAGGAAGGTGAACAGACTGATTAAGGGACAGCTCATTAACTACTTTGGGCACAAAAGGAGGATTAATTTGAAGAGACACCCTGTCTCTGTTAAAAACTAAAAAAGGAGGAACAGCCATGAGAGCCTGAAGTTCAGGCCCTCCTTTGGCTGCAGTAAGAGTCAACAGAAGAACAGTCTTCCAGGTACAATGTTGCAAGGAAGCTGAATTAACATGTTCAAAAGGAGCCTGAGTCAATTTTTCAAGTACAAAATTGAGGTCCCAAGAAGGTGGGATAGGCTTTCTGGGAGGCCTGATATGAAGGACGCCTTTAATAAATTGCTTGACCTCAAATTTAGAGGCCACAGGAGGATTCAAGGTCAGCTTTAACTGAAGAATATCTACTAACTCAGCACAGAGCAGATCACACAAATAAGACAGAAACAGAGGCACCCCCACAGATAGGAGAACCTGATGGCAAAAGAGGCACCAGATAGAAAATATGTTCCATTTGGACATGTATGATTTTCTGGTAGTGGGTTTCCTGGCCTCCCACAGAACATACAGCACGTCCTCAGAAAAGAGAGCTTAAAAGGAATCAAAACCCTATCACCCCCAATGTCACTTAAAGAGCAGACAGGTGAAGGTGGATAAAAGATCCTTTGTCTTGTGTGAGAAGATTCATCCAGTGAGGTAGCTTGTGGTGACTGCCCCTGGGCCAAGTAATAAAGAAGGGGGAATTAATATTGCCTGGGCCAAAAGGAAGTTCGCAGCAAAACTTTGAGGGAATCTTGCCTGATTTTCAGCAGAACTAATGGCAAGAGAGGAAGGGGGGAAATGCATACCGAAACATTCCCTTCCAAGGAAAAGACGGGCCATCCACTTTCTAAATAGATGACTTCATACTCAAACAGAATAGAGGAAGTTGCCTTTTGAGAGGGGAGGCAAAACAAACTACTTGAGGAATATCCCAATAGTGAACTATATCCAGAAACACGTCTCTGTGAAGCATCCATTCATGAGCCTATGCTCTGGTCCTGCTCAATGAGTCCGGCACTAGCTTGTGCTCTAAAGAAATGAAAACTGGCTGATGAGTCACTTGACACGTCATAGCTAGATGCCATGCCTGAAGACCTAATCTGCAAAGTAGATAGGACCTTATACCTCTCTGCTTATTGACATACCACAAGACAGTGGTACTGTCTTGCAAAGACTTTGTGGGAGCCAGGGTGGAAAAGGGAATGAAAAGCTTGCTGAGCCAGAAGCAGAGCTCCCATCTCTTTTATGATGATATGACCTCTGATGAGGAGGCCAGAGACCCTGGACCTTTACAGGGTCACAAGAAGCCCCCCACTCCAAGTCTGAGGAGTCTGTGAACAGTTCCTGAGAAGGAACTGAAGCCTGAAAGGTAAGTCCCGGATTGAGAGAGGATTGTTGAATCCACCACTGAAGCCTGAGTTTGAGACAAGGAAGTAAAGCAGCAGGGGACTCCAGGGGGTGGCAATTTTGAAGCCACACTGATCTGAAGTACCATTGTAGCTTCCTTGTATGGAGCCTGGCAAGAAGAAGAACATGGAATAGTGGAAGCTGTAAACTCAGGAACTCTGAGAAATTCTGTGGCCATAAGAGAGGACAGAGGAAGGAGAGGATAAAACAAAGGTGATCAGCGTCAAAACCTTTGCAGTAGGAAGAGAAGCTAGGATGGGAAGTGTTTGAAGCCTGTATACCAGGAAAATATGATCCTGGGGGGAATCATAAATGATTTCTTGAGATTTATCATGAACACCAGAGGGGGGAACAGACTGAATAGTGCTATGATCCGAAAGGGACTGCAAAACCTTTGGGAAATGAGAAAGCTGTTCCAGAGGTGGTTGTGGACTGCCTGAAAAGGGGGGGGGGAAAGGAATTCCAAACAATAAAAAACCCCTGAAGAATGCTACACAGCAGCCAGGATTCTGAGGTGATCTGATACCAATTTGGAAGAGACGCAGAAAGGTGGACACATGCAGGGGAATGTGGCTGGGGGGGGGAGTTAGGCCGCCAAATGAAGACAGGCTTGTCCTGAAAAGAAGGCTTCTGAGACAAATACGTCTGAGTGGATTTAGCAGGGGGGAATATGCCTAGACCCTTTCTTACCCTTAGCAGGTGGGTGAGTCTGCCTACGGACAAAGACGGGTATAGAAGGGCAATTCCTCTGGAATTTAGGGATAGGGGAGAATAAAATCTGTTTCAGTTCCTGCATGGCCTTACCCTTATCCCAGAGGGGCAAACAGGTTAGCAGCAGCTGTCTCAAAAAGATTTTTATTATCCAGAGGAGCATCCAAAAACTTGGCTTTTCGTCAGTTCGTTGTCGTTTGGTGGTGCACTGTTTTGTATCCAGAGGAGCATCCAAAAACTTGGCTTTAATATCATCAGGTAAAGTCTACAGATGTAGCCAAGAATAATGCCTAATCACAGAACCAAAAGCAGCAGCCCTGCTTCACAGCTGCATTTTTATGGAGTGACATGTGACATGGGAAGTGGATCCAAGCAGGGAAAGAGACGAAGCATTTCCATCAAAATTAGGAAGGTCAGAGACCACTAAAGCTACTTGAAAAAGAAAGGCAAAATCATACCTGGTCATGTGGGCTTGGTAATTAGCAGTCCTAAAAGACAAGGTGGCAGCAGTATATACTTTTTTTTACCTAACCTTTCCATAGCTTGACTGTCCTTACGTGAGGGAAGGAGCTTAGACTACAAAATCTTAGGTTATCAGAGAAAACTGCAAACCACTGAATGATCACCAGAAGGGCAGCTGTACAAACATTTGCACTGCTCAGGCACTTTGTAGAACCTGTCAGGTTGAGAAGCAGGAGCCACAGATGCAGCAGAAAAGGTGTCCAAAAGGGCTGCCAAAACAGTAAGAACAGCAGACGACTTAGGAGACTACATTTGTAAAAGCTCATAATGCCTTTTTTAAATGTCACAGACCTGGGAGCAATCCCATCTGAAGTACTCCCATTATAAGAGCAATAGTATCCACAAAGAATAATTCTTCCAAGGGCAAGTCTGGCCTCAAAGAATCCTTTTCCTCAGAATCACAGTCTACAGGGGAAAGTCTGAGAGGACTAAACTAGGGATTCCACTCTGGAGTCCAAGTCCTCATCTGAGGAATCCAATTCCCTAGGCCTCTTAACAGGTGTAGAAGACCAGGGAGAAGCAGGGACTGACACCCCTTGAGGAGGATCCAAGGTCATTAAAGCACTGAACAGACGCAAGCAAAATCCTGCTAGTCAAATTGGGTATCATTAGCAAAAGGGGTGATGTGTTTAGTTTTATGCTTTTCCTTGAGGGTTACATCTCCTTGAAGGACTCTCAGTGTTCAGACCCTTGGTGAGATTCGATAATCATAGTAGGAATCTATTCCCTCAGTAAAATCTGAGGAATCTCTCTCAGTCCCTTGGAAATAATCAGCAGAGGTTCCCCTCAACATCTGGAACAGACACTGGGAAAGCCTCCAAGGACATGTGAGAATTCAGATCCATGCAGGTCTCAGACAGGATCACAGCAGAGGAGTCCAAGGTAAGCACAGGATGGTCTTCAGGGCTTTCGCTAGCTTCTAGAGAAATGTCTGGGGAGGCTGGACAGCAACCAGATCAGGCCTAATCTTTTTTGCTTTCTTCTTGGCAGATGTCTGACCCTCAGGACAGCAGGATTCCAGGACAGCACCCTGAGCCAACAGCTTAAGTCATTGGTTCTCAAGGTATATGGATAAGGAAGACAAGTGTCTTGGGGACAAACGCTTGACAGATGGAGCACTGTGTATGGTCATGGGAAGTGCCTAAGCAAATAAAGACACTGGTCATGACGGTCTTTATGCGGAATCTGCCTCCCACACAGACATTTTCCCTTCTTGGATGACATGAACACAAGTAGACTACAATAATTTATTTATTTATTTTATTAATTTATTTGCAGTTGGTTTACCAGGATAGTCCATTGGGCCAAAACGAACCCGTTTTCAATGGAGTCCTGGGGAGAAAAGCTCCAGACAATATAGATTACAGTAGGTATTAGACATACTTAAACATTATTAAAATCACAGTAGACAAATACAAATGCAATGCACAACAATTACAATTAATGTAAGTGTTAAAAACTGATGGCAGATTATAAGGATTATACATAAATTCAAAATTCTACTAAAGTTATTCCATAAAGAGAGTTCAACATATGAGAGTGTAGAGTGTAGAGTATTCTTACATATTCTATAGTAACAGGAATATGAGAGTTATGGATAATGAGAGAGAGAAATCAAGGGTGTAAGCAGGAGTAAGAGGAAATGGGGATATTCAGTGTAGTTAAGTAGGGTGGGAGCAAGAGCATTCCCACTGGGAAAGTAGATGTGAATGAAGAGATTTTTTGAACATAAAATGGTTAGAGGTAGTACGGATAGATGAAGGTAGAGAGTTCCAGAGGCGAGCTAACCCATGTGAGGGAAGATATTTGCCAGGTGGACGGGTTGGTTTGTACACTTCTAATAGATTTTGGTTGTTGGACCTTAATATTCTATCAGGTATGTGCATTTTAAACACAGAAGAGAGGGAGGGACAGAGAGAGGGGTTGAAAATAAGTTTATGAGCAAGGGATAGCTGTGTATAGGTGAGCTGATGGGGTAGTTCTAGCCATTTTAGTTGTTGGAGAGAGGAGCAATGGTGGGTGTAAGACTTTTGGTTGGTAGCAAACTTGGCGATTTTATTGTAGCAGGAGGAAAGTTGTTTTTTCAGGGAGATTTGTAGATTAGTTAGTAGTTGAGCTACATATAGAAGGGAGGGAATAAGAAAGGAAGTAGAGAGAGTGATTTTAGTGGCAGTTGTAAGGTAGTGGTTTTGTCGATAGAGCATCCCTAGTTTTTGATGATTTTTTTTAATATTTAGTTGTAGATGGGAGTTGAATTTTAGCTGGTTATCAATTTGGACTCCAAGTAATTTGGTCTCTGTCACTAGTTCCAGTGGAGTGTTATTCTCACTAGTAATAGAGAATGAGTTTGTATTGAGAGAGTTGAGTTTAGAAGGGGAGAATATCATTAATTTGGTTTTAGCGGGGTTGAGTGCTAGGTGATTTGTTTTCATCCATAGTTCAATGGTAGAAAAAACATCCTGAGTTAGCTTTATGAGAGTAGGGATAGTTAAGGCAGTGCAGATAATGGTCGAATCATCTGCATATTGGATGATATTGGAAAGAGGGATAGCTTTGTGGAAATCATTTATAAATATATTGAAAAGGAGGGGACCTAGTATGGAGCCTTGCGGGACACCAGTTGGGGTGTTAAGAAATGAGGAGGTTGCCTTTTTCCATTTGACTGCTTGATGTCTATTAGATAGGTAGCTAGAGAACCAGTTCAAAGTAGAGGAAGATAGGTTAAGTTTGGAGAGTTTGGTTAGAAGCAGACTATGTGATATAGTATTCAAAGGCTTTAGAGAGGTCAAGTAGAAGGGTAGATTTGGCCAGAGTCTCGGGCGCTATTTACAGTTTCTAGAAAGGAGAGGAGTGCTGTCATAGTGCTGTGATTTGGTCTGAATCCATGTTGTGTAGGAGAAAGTAGGTTGTTATCTATGAGATATGGTAGGAGTTGAAGTTGGATGCACCTTTCCAAGAGTTTAGAGATGGGAGATAGGATAGCAATGGGGCGGAAGTTGGAAACATTGTTGTTATTGCCACCTTTATGTAAAGGTATGATGAAGGCCTTTTTCCAGATTTGGGGAACCATATCTTCTTGAATTGAGCGGTTGATTAGTATGCTAATGGGGTAGGCAATTGCTTCAGCAGCTAAACTAAGAAAGTAAGGAGGAATGTCATCAGGAGCATTGGTGCAAGGTTTTAGTTTCTGAAGGAGTTTTTGTATGGTAGATGTGGATATAGGTTTTAGTGAGAATGGAGGGGAGTGTGGAGAGGGGGTGTTAGGGGTTGAAAAGGATGAGGAGGGAGAGAGAGTAGGAGAGCAGGTGTATATTAGAGGGGGTGGGGAAGATGTGGAGAGAATGAGAGTAGGAGAGGAGGAGAATGGTAAAGAGTTAGTAGATATGTGTGTAGCATTGGTTATAGTGTTGTGTTGAGTGTAGTTAGGGAAAGATGGAGGTGAGTTGGAGTGTGTGTTGTAGGAGAAAAAAGAGGTTAATTTGGAAATAGATTCAATGAAAAAAGAATTGAATTGAGTAGCTAAGTCTATATCAGTGGCATTAGGGTCAGGGGTTGGGGTGACCGTTTTACTGGGATGAAGTAGAGTGGAGATGCCTTTCCAGAATTTTTGAGGATTTGTTTTGTTGTTGTTTTGAAGTGTGAAGAAGTAATTTTGTCGATCAGAGATAAGTTTTTTTAGCCTGTTTCTAAGAGTTTTATATTCATTATGGATGAGGGGGGGGGTCTTATTTTTCTGGTATTTAGCCCAGACTTTGTCTCTTTTCCGCATAGTAGCTAGTGTAATTTGGTGAGCCATGGAGCAGTTTTAGTTTTTATTCTTTTAGTTCTTAGAGGAGCATGGACATCTAGTAGTTTTAGGAATGTGGTGTTGAAGTGGGCGACAGCATCATCTAAGGGTAGTGTTTTTAGACAATTCCAGTTTATTGTTTTTAGGGAGTTAGTAAAGGTAGATGGATTAAAGTTTTTATGATTACGTGTTGTAATATAGTTATGGGTATGATGTTGGGTTAAGGTTGGGTTAATAATGAAAAAGAGGTAGAGGAGAAACCCCAATGGGGAACTTACCTGAAGGCGGCTTGGCAACCAGCACAGCAGAAGGGCGATTAGGCCCAACGTTTCACAATGGCATTCAGATTGGAAGCAAAAAAAAAAGTGTGCGTGTGTGTGTGTGTGTGTGTGTGTGTGTGTGTGTATGTGTGTGTGTGTCCACATGCCACCTTTATGTGCTATGCCTTTATCTGGGAGCATACGTGTAACGTACGACACCTACAAAATCTAAAGGCTTTGGCATACTGGCCAGGCATCGAGTTATCCTTAACAGGAGCTGTATTTTATAAAGAATACTGCAAAGTGATATGGAAGGACATCAATAAATGTATCATGACTGGTGAAAAGAAGAGACAGACAACCCAGCAGCAAATACACAAATACCATTCAAATAAACAGACAGAAAAAGCCAAGGACTGGCAACTGCGCCAGAAGTGCATACCGATTACCCTTTTAGGATCCACATACTTCCCACAACAGAAATTCACACAGGGGCTATTTTATCACTGCTAGTCAGCTCATGTAATACTAATTTAGTAAAAGAGGCAAACAAGTCTTTCTTGAGAATATGACTACTTAAAAACAGAAATGTTACTGAATGGCCAATACAGATAGAAAACATTCCGCCTTGTTGGAGCATACACTGGAAAATAAATGGAGTGTATGATCAAGATTAGAAATGGAATTCAATCTAGGAATAAAAAGTAGGCCATGGTGAAGAGAAGATACCTCAACAAAATTAAGGGAAGGGGAAAGAATTATCATGGTCTGGAATGAGTCTATCAAATTCAATAACCATTTAAAATTCTTGGGTCACACTTTACCAGTGTCTGAGATGTATCCCAGAGACTGGTCCTCCAATGGAACAGGCTTCCCATTTACATGAAGCTGAGTTCTTCTATTACCCAGTTTAAGCACAACCTAGACCAGTGAATGGGGAACATGGCCTGGCACCCATGTCCCTTATGGACAGAGGTAGCTTATAAATTGTCTGGCCTTTGATGCCCTGTTTGGATACAGGACATAGTTATTCTTTCAGGAAAACGTGGCTAGGCATAGAAAGCCCACCCCATGGGTTTTTAGCCAAGTAATCTATGAAGCTATGAAGACAGATTGGCTGAAAATCCAGGCCTGCTATACCAAGTCCGAGATGGGCATTTCTTGGAATATTTCCTTTTCTATGAGGTATGGCAATCTTGGAGTCGTTATATACAAGTTTGAGGGGTGTGGAGGGCTTGTCCACCTAGAAAAAAAAAAGAGAAAGGAGATATTCAATATTTACTCTTCTACTGCATTTTCTGTCTTTTCCAGTATCTCAAGACTCTGCAAAGTGAGCCTTGAGATTTCAATACAGAGTCAAAAGGTTTGCATGAAAGTACTTAGCATAGACCTTGATCATCAAAGCAAATACTTGGTAGTGGATCGAACATTTTGGTATATCTTTCTTATGACCTCTCACACGGATCATCTAAAAAAATCTTGAGAACCATACTTACAACATACACATCCCTTTCAGGCCTCTCACAACATACATCTGCCCCTGTTCCACATTCCCAAGTCCTGAACTCCACTTAAAGGGTTTTACCTACAAAACAATACAGATAATGACATTATAAAACTGAAAGTATACTCACAAAAGGTACTATTGTCCCAGTGTAAATACCTGGAGCATCCCATGGAATGGGAATGGGGGAAAGGAAATAAAGTATACAGTGGAATCAACAAAAGGTCAGCTAAAAACTGTAAGTACTAACATGCCTTCTGCATTCAACTTCAAAGGACCCTCCTTACCAACAGTAACATGCGAGTAAAATCCCAAGCAGAAAGAACAGAGAAAACCCAAAAGGTAGGAAGACAACTTAAGAATAAAATTCATTAGGCATGGAGGTCTGGCTACATCACAATGCTTACTAAAATATGCACCCCTGATGACAGATGCAGCAGGAAGAACCCATCAGATATATGATACTGAGGAAAATCACTCAATGGTGTACAACTATGAAACATCTACAACAGTGAAGGCCAAAAAGGAAAGGCAGAAGGCCAAGGTCTGACACACTCAAGTACCAAATGAGGTCCCATTGGAGGCTATGGTAGGATCAAATAATGCCTGCTGAAGTCACAAACCAGCAAAATCAATTGGCCATGGCACAAATAATGACAATGAACACATTTCTGAAGCAACTACTAAATCAACCATGTCCCTTTGACAAGGGCTTCTCAAGGAGTGGCAAGTTGGCTGATGGCAAAAAAATATGCAGTTAAGGATTCAGTGTACAGGGTTTGCATAGTAAAGTCATATCCTCCCATGCATGAAATAAGAGATTAACAACTTTT
Source organism: Protopterus annectens (assembly GCF_019279795.1). NCBI lineage: Eukaryota > Metazoa > Chordata > Ceratodontiformes > Protopteridae > Protopterus > Protopterus annectens. The sequence goes on from NC_056745.1 coordinate 494,761,168, forward strand.
TGGTCTTCTGAATGTATGCATTCTTTCCAAGCAGAACATAACCCAAGAGTCTAAGATACAAATAGCTCTTTCTTCCAGAGATTCTGCACTCACAAAAAAATAAAAGTGTGTGTGTGTGTCATACTGGTTTCAAGATACTTCTGAAATCACTTTAAGGAGGAAATGGAGGTTAGCCCTAAAGACCACCCACTCCTTATGAAAGGCAAAATCTAATTCCCTGCAGATAAGAACCTGAAGCTCTGAGATCGATAGCCACAAAGGAAAAAAAATGCTGCTGAAGCCCTAAGCTAAGGAAGGCATTCAAATCTCAAAGAAATCAGAGCTTCATCAGGGGAGGAGAGAGGTACATTACTTGATCCCCTTTTAAGAGGCTGCTTGACAAGCTAATCTTGGGCCATAGCCCTGTTGTTTCCATGAGATCATGATGCACAAAAATAACTGATACACATACCTTGGGAATAGAACTACGTACGACTCAAACCAAACCGCTGCATAAAGCAAACAAAGAAAACACACACACAAACTAGACAAATGGGGAGGCATTCTTATCTGCCTATGCAGCCTCTTCCATTTTGCAGAAATCTGCTAGAGGGAAGGTTTCCTAATAGCTTCAGTCACTTCCAAAATCCTGGCTAGGAAGTCCAGTGAGATTGAAGGAATTTTACCAGTAGCCACATATTGGAAAAGAGCTAGCAGTCCCCCCAAAATGAAGATTTCTTGTTTTGTATTGAAAATATCTCTTCTACTGCCAGGAACCTGACAAACTGCACCCTTCCTGGCTATCAAGGGATACCAAGGATTAAGTTTCAGTCTTTCTTCTGTATGGTTTATAATTAAACAAGGACAGAGGAAATGCTGGAAGGGTGTACTCTCCTCTGCCAGAGGAGGGGTAATGCTGACAACAATTTCCACTTGCCATGCTGCACAAATAAAAAGTGGATGATAAATGCAGTCTCCAAAGAGGCAAACAGTTCAGTCTTAGCAGTGTCCCATTCCTGTGCATGGAATTCTGAGAGAGGGCTGCAGGAGCAGTTCAAGGAGGTTGCAAGCCTATCCTACTCTCCTGACATCTCAATAGCTGAAAGAGTGATGTCACTATATAATAGCCCAGAGCCAGAATGCACTGCTCCTCTTTGAAAAGGGTGCTTCACCATACACTCTTGCATTTTACAGTACAACAGAAAGGAGCATACAGGTGTTTAATTCACATATTTTAACTGGAATTAAATTCATCAGAAATACTTTGCTAAATCCTGATTCCATCGAACAGCAACTAGTGTTCTAAGTGAGACCATTGAGAGAGATCACAGAACTGTGCAGAGGGGACTCTTTTTAAAAAGTATGTTCTTGTCTTACTGTGAAAATCTATACAGTCTACTGTCAATTTTTTTTTTCATTACGATTGGTGTGACATAAGCCATTTCAATGAACTGCCATGAATCCCACAGGGGAATTAACTGCTAGACCATATTAAGAAAGGCTCCAGATTAAGCTTCTCCCTCAATACCTTAAACAGAACAAGTGTCCACAGAGCCAAATGGTTTAGGTCACAGAACTTCCCAAGCCAAGATGATCCCATCTTACTAGAAAAACAACTGCCAACAGAACATTATGATGACTTAGTTGCAGGACACTCTATTAGATTGCCGAGGACTTTCCAGGATTCACCAATAGAGATCTGACACCAAGCTGATCCATGAGCATATTACTCAAGCATGTGAAAACCACAGTAAAGACACTGGTCACCATCAAGCTAAGAACAGAAAGGAGTATTTAAGGGTCCAAGACTGGACATTTTGATGCATTCTACTCCAGGCTAACAAAGAAATAATGTCATGGACCTTTTCACCATGGACAGGGTGACTGACAATGAACGCATTCCTCCAAGGTAGAATTTGGCAGGACTTCTCCATGTTTATAGTTATACCTAAATCAAAGGGTCCACTCCAGAGATACTACCAGGGAATCCATCAAAAACAGAAACCAGTTGTACAGTTAAGAGAACACACTGAATTTTCTTTTGCAAGACCTCCAACTACAATGATTAGGCCGTCTAGAAGAGCAGAGCAAACCAAATGTGGTTTGCACATCCAGTTACATACACCTCCTGTGTAGGTCAATGATGCCAATGCGCAAGAAAATACATACTTAGTCTACTGACACTTTTCAGGCATCTGTTGACACCAAAGGCATGATCCCTTGAACCCTGGGAAATCATCCCAAACTCCACCATGTGTTTAGTCAAGTTGCTGAGGTTTTAATGGAACTAAGAAAAGGGCAAGAAAAGAAAAGTACAGTTGTGTACACATCATAAATGTAGATGTTCGAGTGCTTTCACTGTTGCAGTCATCAGACTTGGGTTATCTGCCCGCAGGTAGCCCTCAATCGGCCTGAATACAAGAGTCTTGGGATTTCTGCGTCGGATGCTGTCACCTCTTCCATGACGTCAGGTCGTCAGGGGTATAAAACATGCAGTCGACGGCATTACATCAGTTTTTCTTGCCCCAGATATCAGGAGCCCCCAAAATAGGAAGCTATAAATGGTGTGGAACACCTCCAGTAAAAAGTAAATACCCCTGCCATAAAAGATGGCCATAAAGAGGATAGATAGAAAGGATAGAGAAAGCCAGGGGGCTGGAGAGAGGGAAACCAGGACTGCAACAGTGAATACACTCGAACATCTACATTTATGGTAAGTGTACACAACTGTACTATGCTCTTAGTGTTTCACTGTTGCAGTCATCACACACGGGTTGATTCCCAAAGCTGAGGAAGGGTGGAGGCAGTCAAGAAGTGCTAGGGCTGGCTAGCAGGCCTTGTAAGACTGCTGTAATAAATCCAGCTCTGGATTTAGAAAAAAATAGGTAAGTGGTCATGCTTGGTGAAGGTGTGTACAGAACTCCAGGTTGCAGCTTCCAGGCTGTCCCTGGTAAGGACTCCCCTGAGAAATGCTGTAGAGGTTGAAATAGCTCTAGTGGAATGAGTTCCGATCCCCAGAGGGGTAAGTTTTCCATGGTGCTTGTAGCGGAAATGGATGCAGTGTGCTATGCATTTGGAAATGGTTTGCTTTGAAATGGCCTTGCCCTCTGCCCCGGTAGCAAAGCTGACTAGAAGCCGGTCAGATTTTCTGAAAGGCTTAGTCCTGTGTCAAGGTAGAACCTGAGCGGTCTGTGCATGTCCAAGGAGTGCAGGATCCTTTCGCCATTATTCTGAGGATTAGGGAAAAAGGGTGGCAAATGGATGGATTGGTTTAAAGCCACACTGGATACCACCTTGGGCATAAAAAAAAGGTTAGCCCTGAGGGAAACCCTGTCAGCATGGAAAATAATGAAGGGCTCCACCGCCAATAGTGCCTGTAACTCAGATACTTTTCTTGCTAAAGTAATAGCTAGAAGTAAGGCTGTTTTCCAAGAGAGGAATTTTAACTCTGCTGAAGCAGCAGGTTCAAAAGGGGGAAGTTTGAGCTTCTCCAGTACAAAGGTAAGGTCCCAGGCCGTGTGGGAGCTCTCCTAGGGGGCCATAAATTGTTAGCTCCTCTCAGGAACTGTTTGATGAGAGGGTGAGAAAGAGAGAGGTGGCTCAGTATTATAATGAGCTGAGATGGCAGAGGCATGAATCTTAATGGATGAGAAAGATAGGCTGCTGTGCAGCAGCTCTGCTAGGTAATCAAGGATTTGAAGTAAGGTGGGCACACAGCTGTGTCCTTTCCTTGAGAGTGACTCCAAGAACAATATCTTTTCCACTTTTCAGCATACCATTTCCTAGTACTAGGCCTTCTGGCCTCAAGGATGACATCCAGCACCTGTTTGCTGAGGGATGCTGGTGGTGTACTCAGGGGATAAGCCAGGCTGCAAGCTTTAGGGTTTGCAACTGTGGATGCAAAATCTGTCCCTCCTGCTGAGACAGCAAGGATGGTATCTGATGTAGGTGCCAGGGTGGCACTGCTGTCAGACTGCGTAGGAGTGGGTACCAGTGCTGGCGTAGCCAGTTTGGTGCAATAAGGATTGCCCTTTGCCTTTCCTGTTTGATCTTGAGTAGTACTTCTGAGAGGAGGGGCAGAGGAGGAAAGGCATAAATTGAGAGGTTTTCCCATGTAAAGGATAGGGCATCCTTCTTCCAGGCTCTGCTGTGAGGGTTCCTGGTGCAAAATTTGCTCACCTGGTGGTTTTGGGAGGAGGCAAAAAGGTCCACCTCTGGGTTAGAAGTTTGAATGAAGTGGGTTCCAGTTTCCACTCGTGAGGGTCCAGTACATTTCTGCTTAAGTCGTCTGCCAGTGAATTTTGCTTGCCTGGCAGGAATTGAGCTTGTAGGTGCATTTGGTTGCTCAAAGCTGTGTTCCACAGAGCCATGGCTAACCTGCAGAATGGGTAAGAATGAGTTCCACCCTGCTTGTTTATGTACCACATAAGTGTGGTGTTGTGTCTGTCTTTATCAGGAGCTGTCAGAGCATTCTGTACAGCTAGCATCTCTTTTTGATTGATATGCAGGGGATTTGTTCTGGGCTCCATTTGCCTTGAATGCATTTGCCTGCCACGTGCGCACCCCATGCATAGTCTGATGCATCTGTTGTCAGAGTTTGGGTGGCGAGGGGTTGAGTGAAATTCCCTTGTTGTGGTTGCATGCTTCTGCCCACCAAAGGAACTCTGCCCTTAGACAAGGTATGATACGGAATCACTGTTTCCAGGTCCTGAGAATGTTGACATCAGAGACTTAAGTACCATTAAAGTTTCCTCATATGCAGTTTTGCATATGAAATTAGCAGAATGCATGAGGCCATGAACACTAGGGCTTGCAGTATTTTCCTTGCAGATAGCTGGGTTTTGGTGGCCATTAGTTTGAAATAGTTTGTCAAATGGACCTGCTTTTCTGGAGTGAGGAATGTCATCTGGGACGTTGTGTTCAAGGTTGCTCACAGGAATACAATTTGTTGGTTGGGCACCAGTTGTGATTTCTTTTTGTTGATGGTGTATCCCAGTGAAGTTAGAACTCTTTTTACAAATGCCAGGGGCTGAAGTAGCAATTTAGGACTGTCCGCCTGAATCAGGCAATCGTCCAGGTATGGGTAGATTTGAATATTTCTCTGCCTGCAGTATGCAATGGCTGGAGCCAGGCATTTTGTGAATACTCTGGGTGTAATAGATAAGCCAAAGGGAAGTGCAGAGAACTGATAGTGCATACTGACCTGAAACGTAGATATTTCCTGCAAGACTCCATTATGGGGATGTGCAGATAAGCTTCTTTTAAGTCTAGGGTGACTAGCCAGGCATCCTTGGCTAGCATAGGAAGAAGCTGTTGTAGTGTAAGCATTCTGAATTTTGGGACCACCAGAAATGTGCTGAGAATTGATAGATCCAGGATAGGGCGCCAATAGCTCTCTTTTCTGGGCACCAGGAACAGTCTGGAGTAGAAACCCTGTCCCCTTTGTTCTACTGGAACAGGTTGAATAGCCCTGATATGGAGAAGGGAAAGTACTTGCTTTTGAGCCTCTGCCCACTGGTTTGGAGGAAGGTCTGGCAACCTGCTTGGGGTTGGCAGTGAGTGGAAGTAGAATCTGTATCCCTGGGATACAATGTTTAGAACCCATCAGTCCTGAGTAATGGACATCCAGTTTTTTGCATGAAGGGCGAGTTTTCCTCCTAGGGACGCAAGTACTTGGGCATGGCTGGGAAGGATAATTGGAAAGTCATTGTGAACTTTTTCCATAAGGGGGTGGCTTACCACTCCCTGGTTTTGAGGTGGAAACACTCCATTGTTTAGATCTCTGCATACTGATACTGCAGTCTTGGTGGTCTGTTTCCCCTGGGTTTGGACTGAGAAGGCCTGAGAGGGACTGGAAAGGACCAGTTTTTTGAAGGCCAATGCCTACTGAATCTAGGTGGCTGCACCAATAAGAAATCTTTGACGGTTTGCATAGATTTAGCTTTTTCTTCCATCTTTTTAAGAACTTCTGCTTTTGTGCCAAACAAACGCTCCTGATTTAATGGAGCATCTAGTAATTTTGCTTTGACATGGTCTGGCAAGACTTGTTCCTTTAGTCAAGCATGCCTTCTCAGTACAGACTCAGTGACAGCAGCCCTGCAAGATGCTTCTAAGGCATCAAACCAACACTGCAAAGTATGTTTACTTACTTGGTATGCAGAATGCATTAACTCTTGTAAATCTTTATTTTCTGCACAATCTGGAAGTAACACCATTTTTTGTTTAATTAGTTCCATAATATGTTGATGGTACTTCAGCATGTGAAACTGGCTATTCAAAGCCCTGATGGCAAGAGTTGCAGAGGTATATACCTTCTTACCCCATCTGTCTAAAGCTCTAGAATCCCTGTCTGAAGGGGTACAGTTTTTGACTGTAGTAGCCTTAATGCCTTTAGGTCCCTGGGAAATGTTCTCTGGATCCGTAGTAGGATTCTTAAAGAGAAATTTGAGAGAGTCAGGTACTCTGTAGTACCAGTCAGGTTTTCTACGAGCTGGTGGTAAAGTGTCAGGAGTAAGACTGGACTCAATGAAGACATCATCTAGAATATCCAGGACAGGGGGTATAGCTAGGGTCTATGTTAAATAAACAAATGCTTAAAATGTAGAGTACAACATACTCAAACACTTTTAAATAAACGTTTATTTAATCGACAGCTCAGAATGTCGGAAAAAGGAGTACGGAAATATGTTTAGCCAGCACTGAAATATGTGATGTATTACGTCATGTAAGCTACTCCTAATGGCGCTGTACTGTGCAGAATGGGAGAATTACCCTTCACTGCTCATTGTGCGGTCTCAGAGTTGGTATATTTAAGTAGGGGGGGTGGGGGGATTGCCCCCCTGCTTGCACCGTTAAGGTATGTTTTTCTTTTTTTTTTAATTTTTTTTTTTTTTATAATAGATTTGAAGCTGTTGTCAGTTAGTGCAGTGTCCTACAGCACTTGGGAGGAGTAGGTAGCCAAACAAAACTTTTCATCATTCTGGATTACGACATTCTGAGCTGTCAGTTAAATAAACATTCGCTTAAAAATGTTCAAGTCGGTTGTACTCGACATTTTAAGCGTTTGTTTATTTAACATAGACCCTATTGCTAGAGGCCTGTGCTGAGGCAAATCTAAAAATTCCCTGAGTCTCTTTTTTGGACTGAGGATAGTTCTGACATTCCCAGCGGAAATGCTCTCTTAAGGTATGCAAGGTTTCACCAAAAGAAAATCCTATGGAGGGGAGGCAGAGGGAATGGATTCCTCTGCATCTGAATCCTCATAAGTAGATAAGGGTATGTCCAGGTATTCAGAAGGGTCAGAGTCATCAGACTCCTGATCTGCAGAATCAGAAGTAAATTCAATTCTTTGTCTTTTAGCAGGGGAAGGCTGGCTTCCCCTAATTAGAGTAATAAAGTCTTCAGCCATTCTAGCATTTGTTTTTGTGGCACAGGAGCTTGAGCGTGCGCTTTGGACGTCTATTTTCTAGGCATAGTACGAACTCTGGGCCTAAGAAACTCGGTAGTTTTAGTTGAAAATGAAGTTGTCGGTTTAATATGAATATTGGTAGGTCGAAATACACCCTCAGAAACCGGTGCCCGCACAGCGGCTCCGGACCCATCCAGGGTAGAGACATCCACAGGTTCCATAGTCGAAGAAGCATCTTGCGGCATACCGGACTCCGAATGGGTCTCAGCAGTGGCCTGTGAAACTGTAGAAGCGGGCATCAGGGGCTGCAAAGGTGTCTCACTGAGTACCGGCGGACTGGCGACTAGCTTAACGGAAGCGTCATCGGCAGTTTTTGACCTATGCGTTCTGTCTCTGTCTTTGCGCTTTTACGGAAGATCGGTAGTCGGATGGCTTACCGAAGCCATTTCGGAATATGGCGAATGACAGCAAAAGAGCTTAGCTACAAAAATAGCCAGACGACGAATGGTTCGGGCGTTAAACAAGGCACAAAACTGACAGCGAGGGACGTTGTGGTCTGGGCCTAAACAGGTGACGCAGTAAGAATGAAAATCTCTGTGAGGTAATTGCTTTCCACAGGCAAGACAATTATTAATTTTTTCTGACATCAGTTAGAGCAAGAAAACAGAATCCTCAACGGGGTACTTAGCTTTAGAAGACTTCAGGTTTGAAACTCGAAAAATGGAAATTTCAGGTAGTGGCCAACCAGCACTTGCGAACTGCTTCTGCTTCGGGCTCCTTCTCGACAAGAAATACTGGTGTATTGGCATAGGCTACATGTTTTATACCCCTGACGACCTGATGTCATGGAAGAGGCGACAGCAAACGATGCAGAAATCCCAAGACTCTGGTATTCGGGCCGATTGAGGGCTACCTGCAGGCAGATAACCCAAGTGTGATGACTGCAACAGTGAAACACGAAGGACATCCTCAGGTCTTGTTCCAAAGCAAGAAGAGTCTCTACAGCTCTACTGGCAAGCAGACTGAGTTTGTCAAGAAAGATCTCTCCAAATAAAACTGGTCTCCGAATGAAACAGCTTTTTTTGGGGGCTGGGGATCTCAAAGACTTGCCATGTACATAGGTCAATCTTATTTTCCAATGTATGGAAGCCTCTGACTTAACTAGTTGCCTTTATTTTCAGAAGCTTTAAACTTGCAGGACATAACATTCTTTAAACTACTCTTGAAAAGAGCATCTGTGCCCAATATTTAATCCTGGGAAACATGGCTAATCATCCCAGAAAGCCCTATTGCTCTGACTGCCACTGCTTGATAGCTCTAACAGGACTTAAGTCTTCTAACCAATCACTTAGATTGAGTATGGTTTTCCTAGACAGAAGTAACAGCAGCCTTTGAACCATTATTTTCTCTTCTTCTGTACTCAGTTATCCTTACTAGTTTTTGAAAAAAATCCTGCTGTACAAAATTACTTTTGCTAGTTAACATAACCTTCCAAATCACACTGCAAACTTCATTAAGAATACAATCTAAGACATAATTCCAAACCAGGAACCCCTGAACCACCCTTTCCAACTTGCATTTGTTTAGTCAAAGATATAGTACAGTTGTGTTAGAATTTACCATAACAGTATATGTCCAGATACGGTTTCAGTACTGTTAACTAGGGTGAAGTACCCTGCTAAGGATACCATACTCTTGACAGTACACCAAAGCTTATTTCTTCCTCTTATGCTTTATGTCTGACACATGACCTATGCATATGAGTATTTGCTAGTACATTAAGGGCATACAGGCCTAAAGTCCCTCAGTACTTTGTTGACCCAGAAAGAGAAGACTGAGGCTAAGGAAAAAAGTAGGAACAAGACTTAAGTCAACAGGGAAAGAGGGGAAAGGGTAGATCCACTGCAGTCAAAGAACAGAAAAAGAATGAAAAATGAAAGGAGGGAGGATGCACATACTGTTAACAGTGGTATACTTTGATATCTACTGTTATGGTAAGTTCTTACACTACTATACAGTGTCCTCCATTTGATTACTGGAGCAGTACTGCTGAGTAATGATAAGATTACAAGACACTTTTATGGAATGGAAGGAGGAATGAGGTATAGAGATGGAGTACAGCATATCTTGAAAAACGGATCTGGTAAAAAAAATAGTTCTAGCCCTAGAAAATACATCCATTTTGTAATGTTTTGTAAGGTATAAATGGAAGACCAAGTGGTTGCTTCTACAATACTTCTGGAGACCAGACCATTGAAAAGGCACCAAGATGATGAAGCAACAGCCCTAGCAGCGTGTTAACTTTTGTAGTATGTAGTTCAGGTCTTATGAAGGGTGCATACTTCAAAGTGTACCTCATTATAAGGACAGTTCCGCATTTCGACCATGCTCCTTACTGTCACACACACTGAAAAGGGTTTGTCACATATGCAGAATTTTTTTTAAGTGACATCTATGGTAAATAACACTGAAACTGCAGTTGCATAAGCCCTCCTTAACTGTAACAGTTGATGTTAGATATCCTCACTGCCTTAGTGGCATTTTGGGTTATCTGCCAAAGTAACCCAATACTGGCCAGTTTTCCAAAGCTTAGGCTTCCCTCCGTCATCCTTTGACACCTGATTGTCACAGCAAGTGAGTATAATGGCTTTCTTGCTTCCACAAACAAAGAGAGGAAATTACCTAAAGCCAGAATCTTCCCGCAAGAGTAAATTCACTGCCAATCATAGTACCATGTAAAAACCAAATCCAACAACTGAATCAAAGAGGTTGAAACCTGCCAGAAACTATGCAAAATCTAGGGGGATGACAAGAGGGTGCTACTACTGAGGCAGTCAGGAATTTGAACATCTAGTGTTATAGGCAAGTAGGACTTACAAAAAGTACAGTTGTGTACACTTACCATAAATGTAGATGTTTGAGTGTATTCACTGTTGCAGTCATCCCATTTGGGTTATCTGCTTGCAGTAACCCTCAGTCGGCCTGATTAACAAAGTCTTGGGTCCTGCGTCGGTTGCTGTCTCTTCTTCCATGATGTCAGGTCGTCAGGGGTATAAAACATGCAGCCGATGCCATTACATCAGTTTTTCTTGCCACAGATGTCAGGTGCATCACTAATGGGAAGCAATTAAATCTATAAATATGTAAGGTTGTACCTCCAACAAAAAAGCAAATACAACAAAAAGCTTTTAAGCATAGTAAAGGAGAGTAGAGGTATAGCCAAAATAAGTAAAGGGGCTGGAGGGAGGGTAACCAGGACTGCAACAGTGAAAACACTCGAACATCTACATTTATGGTAAATGTACACAACTGTACTTTGTTATTCGTGTTTCACTGTTGCAGTCAACACATTTGGGTAGATTCCCAAAGCTAAGGATGGGAGGAGGAATTTAGATAGCATTAGGACCAGCAATAAGGCCCTGCAAGACTGCAGTGACAAAGCCAGCTCTGGATTTAGAGAAAATTGGCAGAGGGTAATGCTTGGTGAAAGTATGTACAGAACTCCACGTAGCAGCTTCTAGGATGAACCTGGTAGGGACGCCTCTGAGAAAGGCTGTAGAGGTAGAAGCAGCCCTGGTAGAGTGGGGTCTGATCCCCTGTGGAATAGGTTTTCCATGGTGTTTAAAGCAGAAATGAATGCAATGGCCTATCCATTTAGAAATAGTTTGCTTTGAGATAGCCTTCCCCTCTGCCCCTGCAGCAAATGCCACCAGCAGTTGTTCAGATTTACTTTCAGGTTTAGTCCTGTCCAAGTAGAATCTAAGTTGTCTGTGCACATCTAAGGAGTGCAGTATCCGTTCCCCTTTGTTCTGTGGAAAGGAAAGAAAGGTTGGCAGATGAATGGACTGATTAAGGGACACACTGGACACCACCTTGAGCATGAAAGAGGGATTGGTCCTGAGGGACACCCTGTCCGCATGAAAGATGATGAAAGGCTCCACTGCCATAAGGGCCTGTAATTCAGATACCCTTCTTGCTGAAGTGATTGCTAAAAGGAAAGCTGTTTTCCAAGAAAGGAATTTTAAATCTGCAGCAGCAGCTGGCTCGAAAGGAGGAAGAGTGAGTTTCTCCAATACAAAGTTAAGGTCCCAGGCTGGAGTTGGATGTCTCCTGGGTGGTCTTAAATTTCTGACCCCTCTAAGGAACTGCTTGAGCAGTGGATGAGAGAAGAGAGGAAGTTCTGTGTTATAATGAGCTGAACTGGCTGAGGCACGAATTTTGATGGAGGAGAAGGACAGGCCCTTGTGAAGCATCTCAATTAAGTATTGTAAAATCTGAGGTAAATTAGGCACTGCTGTGCTCATCCCTTGAAATTGGTTCCAGGCACAGAATCTTTTCCATTTTCAGCATAATATTTCCTAGTACTAGGCCTCCTTGCCTCTAAGATGATATCCATCAGTGGTTTACCGAGGGATGGTAAAGGAGAGATTAGGTAATTAACCAGGCTGCTAGGTTCAGAGTTGGAAGCCGAGGGTTCAGAATCTGGTTCTCCTGCTGAGACAACAGGGTAGGAGTCTGTGGCAGGTGCCATGGGGCCAACAGTGACACACTGCACAAGAGGGAGTACCAGTGTTGGCGTGGCCAGTCTGGTGCAATCAAAATCATCCTTAGTTTGTCTTGTTTGATCTTTAGCAGTACTTTGGAGAGCAGAGGCAGAAGAGGAAAGGCATAAACTGACGGGTTTTTCCAGCTGAAGGACAGAGTATCCACATTCCAGGCTTGTTTGTGGGGAGTCATTGTGAAAATTGTGTCCAATTGATAGTTCTGGGGGGGAGGCAAACAGGTCTATATCTGGGCTCCCTCATTTGTTTGTCAACATGTTGAAAATCCTTGGTTCCAGTTTCCACTCGTGTGGGTCCATGAGGTTTCTGCTTAGTCCTTCTGCCAGTGTATTTAGTTTTCCTGGCAGGACTTGAGCTTGTAGATGCACTTGGTAGCTCAAGGCTGTGTTCCACAATGCCATGGCTAGTCTGCAGAGGGGATAAGAATGTGCACCCCCCTGCTTTTTTATCTACCACATAACAGTGGTGTTGTCCGTCTTTACCATTAATTGTCCTGGAAGAACGTGGTCCTTGAAGGCTGTCAAAGCATTATGTACACCTAACATTTCTTTTTGATTGATATGCAGTTGCATTTGAGTTGGGTTCCATTTGCCCTGAATGCACTTCCCTGCCAGGTGAACCCCCCATGCATAGTCTGATGCGTCTGTTGTTAGGGTTTGGGCGGCAGGGGGTAGTGTGAATGGTAGTCCCTTGTTTGGGTGGCAGGCCTCTGCCCACCAAAGGAACTCTAGGCATAGGCAAGGTATGATAGGAATCATTGCTTCTAGATCCTGAGAATGTTGACACCATAGGCTTTTTAGATACCATTGTAGTTTCCTCATAAGCAGTCTTGCATATGGAATTAGAAGAATGCAGGAGGCCATGAACCCCAAGGCTTGTAGTATTTGCCTTGCAGATAGCAGGGTTTTTGGGGCCACTTGTTTGAAGTAGGTAGTCAAATGAATTTGTTTCTCTGGCTTGAGGAAAGCCATCTGGGAAGTTGTATTCAAGTTTGCTCCCAGGAATGTAATTTGTTGACAAGGTACCAGGTGTGATTTCTTTTCGTTTATGGTGTAACCCAGACAAGTTGGCACCCTTTGTACAAAGGCCAGATGATTCAAAAGTATGCCCTGGCTTTCTGCTTGAAATTAGACAATCATCCAGGCATGGGTATATCTGAACATTTCTTTGCCTGCAAAATGCAATGACTGGAGCTAGGCACTTTGTGAATACCCTGGGCGCAGTAAATAAGCCAAAGGGTAGTGCAGAGAACTGATAGTGCTTGTAGCCTGCTTTGAAGCGTAGGTATCTTCTGCAAGATTCTCTGATTGGGATGTGCAGGTATGCTTCCTTTAAATCTAGTGTTGCCAGCTAGGCATCTTGGCCTAGCATAGGAAGCAACTGGTGAAGAGTCAGCATCTTGAATTTTGGAATCACCAAAAAGGTGTTTAGAGTAGATAGGTCCAGGATAGGACGCCATGAATTGTCTTTTCTGGGTACTAGGAAAAGTCTGGAGTAAAAATCTTGTCCCTTTTCCTCTTCTGGTACCAACTGAATAGCCCCTATGCTTTATAGAGAAAGTACTTGCTTTTGGGCCTCTGTCCACTGATTTGGGGGTAGATCTGGCCACCCGCTTGGTGTCGGTAACGTGCGGAAGTGAAATCTGTATCCTTGGGACACTATATTTTAAACCCATTTGTCCTGGGTAATGAGTTCCCAGTTCTTTGCATGAAGAGCAATCTTTCTCCCAAAGGGGCGGTCAGTTGAGAAGTGCTTGGAAGTATTAAAAAGAAGTCACTGAGACAGTTTACCATAGGGGGGAGTTTTATTACTCTCAGATTTGGAAGAAGAGGCCCCCCCACTGCTAAGTCCTATTCATACCCCGGAACTGAAGCCTGGGTGCTCTGCTGGATCTCGGTTTGGACTGAGAAGGTCTGGAAGGGTCAGGAAAGGACCAATTCTTGGAAGGCCAATGCCTACTAAACCGTGGAGGTTGTACTTATAAGAAATCTTTAACAGTTTGCATAGATTTAGCTTTTTCCTCCATCTTTTTAAGAACTTCTTCTGCCTTGTTGCCAAACAGGCAGTCCTGATTTAAGGGAACATCCAGTAATTTTGCTTTAACATGATCTGGCAAGGATTGCTCCTTAAGCCAAGCATGCCTTCTAAGTACAAACCCAGTTACAGCAGCCTTGCAAGATGTCTCTAGTGAATCAAAACCACATTGCAAAGTATGTTTTCCAACTTGTTCAGCTGAATGCAGTTTGTTTGAGTCTTTCGGCTTTTCCCGGTTAGGGGTCGCCACAACGGAACTCTGGTCCGCTAATGATTGGCAGTAGATTTTTACGTGCTGGCTTGCCGGGCCTAACGCACAACCTTCAACGAAGGAACGCCCATTCACGCATGTCGACACACAGAAGATGCTCTGAGAATCGAACGGGCAACGTCTAACTGTGAAAATCCTTATTTTCAGCACAGTCAGGAATCAACATCATTTTCTGTTTAAGCAATCCAATAATATGCTGCTGATCCTTTAACATATGAAACTGGCAGTTTAAGGCCCTAACGGCCAAAGTTGCAGAATTGTATACCTTCTTACACCATCTGTACAGCGCCCTGGAGTCTCTATCAGAGGGGGTAGGATTTTTGGCAGTAGTAGCTTTAATGCCCTTGAGTCCCTCTGAAATGGACTCAGGATCTGCAGTAGGATTTTTAAACAGGAACTTGTGAGAGTCAGGGACCTTGTAATATCTATCAGGTTTTCTGGGAGCAGGAGGTAGAGAGTCAGGGCCTAAGCTACATTCCGAAAAGGCATCATCAACAGTGTCTAGTACAGGAGGTATGGCTAAAGGCCTGTGCTGGGGCAGGAGTAATAAATCCCTAAAGCCTCTTTTTAGAATCAGAGAAATCCTGACTTTCCCAACGAAAATGCTCCCTGAGGGTATGCAAGGTTTCACCAAAAGAAAAATCCTCTGGGGGGATGCAGAAGGAATGGAGTCTTCAGCATCAGAATCCTCATAGGTAGATAAGGGTAAATCCTGGTCATCAGAGGAAACAAAATTCAGAATCCTGGTCAGAAGTATCATAAGCAAACTCAGTCCTGGGTCTCTTAGAGGGGGAAGGTTGGCTTCCACTGATTAAAGTAATAAGGTCTTCAGCCAGTCTTATCATTTGTTTTTTTGGCATAGAGGCCTGGCCATGCGGTCTGGGCGTCAGTTTTCTAGGCATGGTTCGAGTTTTAGGCCTTGAAGAAGAAGATGGCGGTTTAATACGCAAGTCAGTAGGCCTGAATACACCCTCAGAAGCCGGTGCTTGCACAGCGGCTCCGAACCCATCCAAGGTAGAGACATCCTCAGGTTCCACAGTTGGAAGCATCTCGCGGCATACCGGACTCCGAATGGGTCTCATTAGAGGCCTGCGAATCTGAAGTAGCCGGTATCAGGGGCTGCGAAAGCACCTCACGGAGTACCAGTGAACTGGTGACTGGCTTAGGAGAAGCGTCTTCGGCAGCTTTGGACCTCGGCGGCCTGTCTCTATCTTTGCGTTTTGTCAGAATGTCAGTAGTCGGATGGCTTACCAAAGACATATCGGGATAACTGAACTGAGCACCAAAATATTTAGAAACGTAAATACACTGACGACAGATAGTTCATGGTTTAAATAAGGCACAAAACAGACAGCGAGGTACGTCGTGGTCAGGGCCTGGGCAAGGAATACAATACGAAAGAAAATCTTTATGAGGTATTTGCTTACCACAAGGAATGCAATTATTTACTTTTACTGACATCGGTTAAGAGCAAGAAAGTTTCCCCAATGGGGTACTTAGCTTTTAGTTGAAGACTTCGGTTCTGAAACTCGAAAACGAAAATTTCAGGAGTCGGCCGACCGGCACTTGCGAACTGCTGCTGCTTTGGGAACCACACGGCAAGAAAGACTGATGTAATGGCATCGGCTGCATGTTTTATACCCCTGACGACC
Source organism: Protopterus annectens (assembly GCF_019279795.1). Lineage (NCBI taxonomy): Eukaryota > Metazoa > Chordata > Ceratodontiformes > Protopteridae > Protopterus > Protopterus annectens. Next base: position 494,777,074 of record NC_056745.1, read on the forward strand.
TGACGTCATGTAAGAAAGAGACAGCAACCAACGCAGGACCCAAGACTTTGTTAATCAGGCCAAATGAGGGCTACTGCAAGCAGATAACCCAAATGTGATGACTGCAACAGTGAAACAAGAAGAACATCTGTACTATGTTCATCAGTCCCACTGCCTCAGTGGCATTCTGTATAGATTCCTAAAGCTTACCCTACCTGGGAGGTGGAAGGATAAGAATCCAGGAGCCCCTGGGAAATAGCAAAGCCTGCTCTGGACCTTGAAAAGGAAATCTAGTTTGTAGTGCTTTGTGAAGGTATGAAAAGAGGTCCAGGTTGCTGCATCCAGAATGTTTCTAGAGTCCACCCATGTCCAATGTACCATCAAAGAGAATAACGCCCTAGTAGAGTGAGGCTTAACCTTGCCTGGAAGGGATTTACCAACATGGGAGTAACAAAAAACAGCAGTAGAGAACAACCATCATGCAACAAGTTTGCTTAAAAACAGGTTGACCTTTCTTAGTCCCTGCATAGGAGACGCTTCAGCATTCATAATGGGCTTTATTATGTCAGGATATTATCCGAGCTGTCTGTGCACATCCAATCTGTGCAGAATCATTTATCTCTTGTTTATCTAGATCAGGACAGAACCCTGGGAGATTGATGGCTTGATTCAAGGTAAATTGAGAAACAACTTCAGGTATTCATGATGTATTAGTGTGCAACACAACCTTGTTCTTGAGAAAAATTGGATAGGGTTGGCCCACCATGACAGCTTGGAGCTCAGAGACTCATCTTGCAAGATGCCAGAGTAGTGAGTAAAACAGTCTTCCAAAGTAAAGAAGTGTAAATCAGCCTGAAAGCATGCTCAGGATGAGGCAAGGTCAATTTTTCAAGAACAAAGTTGAGATCCCAGGTTGGAGAAATTTGCTTTTGAGGAGCTCATACATGCAGCATTCCTTTCATAAACTGTTTGAAAACAAAAAACAGATGGGTGTAGGAGATCCATGGGCTGACGAACTGAGATGGCTGCAAGATGAACTTTAATAGAAGCGTATGACAAACTGTCTCTAAGTAGCGCATGCAAACAGTTCAGTAACCTCTGTAATAGGCTACCAACCACCTAAAAGGTATTGAAATAGAATCATCCAGGCTATAAGATGGAATTGCTCTATGTTGGGCTGTATCATTTGCCCCTACGGCTGTGTCAGCAGATGCAGTCTCAGAGGATGCTTGTGATAAGTGTCCTTAGCTAATTCCATTAAAATTGAGATAACAACTTTGCCTGGGCCAAAAGAGGGTTAAACCCCCAATGATCTTTGGTAATTCCTTCTGAATCTTTAAAAGTTATCTTTGGAATCACAGGAAAGGGTGAAAATGCATGCAGGAAGATTACTGACCATAGGAATTATGGAATGTCCGTCTTTCAGGCATGGCTGCAAAGATGTCTAGAAACAGAATTTGAACCCCCCTTGATGTATCACATCACAGCAGTGTCTGTGTCCAATAGAAGAGGACCCAGAGTCTGTAAAGTGGGGAAGAACTTTCAGATCACTGCCATTATCTCTCTTACGTTTATGTACTTTGACATGTCCTGAGGACCCTGCAAACCCTTGCACTCCAATGGACACTGCTTCCCATGTAAAATTTGAAGAGTCCATCATGGCAAACTGGACTGGAGTCTGAAGAGAGAGAAAAGGAGTCTTACATTCAAACACAGTTGACCTCTCCACTACTGCAGTTCCTGTTTCATAAATCCCATTACCGGTACCTAGAAAATCTAAGAGATGAAGGTGTTGGGTCTGACAACTTTCAAGAACCACTGAATTTTTCTTAGGTGTAGTCTAACTAGTGGTATCAAGAGGATCACTGATGGCATTAAGGCCTAGAATTTTGAGTAACTGTCTTGCTGAGGCCACATTTAAAATGGACATAAATCCCAGAAAATGCCCTGTTAAGTCAGAACTTTTTCTTCTGATAGGAAGGCCATCCTTTTTAGCATGTCTATCCAACACCCCAGGAAAACAATTCACTGAGAGGATGTGAGGAAACACTTTGAAGTTTCAATTTCAAGCTAAAAAGGAAAACAGGGATGTGATTTTATCTTAGGACCCCAAATACATGGAAACAGAATCTCCACAAATCAGCAGTCTTACAAATAATGGAAAAATGAGGATGCCAAAAGTTCTGCAGTGGCCACTTTGTAAACACTAGAGGGGTAGTAGATAGTCCAAAGAGTAATGCAGAAAACTGATAATGTAAGCCAGATACAGCAAATCTTAACTTCCTGAAACTGGGAGCAATAGAAATAGGATGATCTAAAGTCACTATGAAACAATGACTTGAAGTAGTAGAACTGACTGAAAGGTGAGTATTTTAAATTTCTTAACTTTTACAATGGTGTTAATAAAAAAGGACAAATTTAGGATGAGTCAAGAATTGAGTGCTCCTTTTTTGTAGTAAAACCTCAATCCAAGATTCTGGAGTAAAATCCTTTGCATTTGTGTAATGCAGGCACTGGTTCTATGACTCCCTCCTCCTACCACATTATGGAGCACAGAGGGGAAACAGCTTTATCTGGTCTAGTGGGTGGGTGCAAGGGGGAATTCATCTGAAAAGGGGAGGATTTTCCATCCAAAGTCAAGTGTATCCTCTCTGAATTATTCTCAGAACCCATTTGTCTGAGACTACTTGTAGCCAGGCTGCAGGGTTGAGAATGTGTCGGGGGGGGGGGGGACAAGAAGGAAGGAAGGGGAGTGGAGGTATTCTGTGACTCAGCATAGTCGTTCCTTTGCAGAGACAGATTCTTTTTCTGAAAGCAACCCATCTTGTTTGATTTCGAATTATCCTCCGGCAATTTCCTTTTGAATTCCTGACTTTGGCTGGGTTGGGTTTTTATTTGTTCTGCCCCTTGAAGCAAGGGTTCCAGTTTGGGGGAAACATCCTGGATACCCCATGCATTAATCTGCCATCCCCTTGTTTGAGAATCTCTGTAAAAGAGGGCCTAAATACCAATTCAGAACTTAAAGGTACATTCAAAATTTCAGCTTTTAAATCATTAGGGAAGTTCTGATTGCAGAAAAAAGGTTACAGTCTTAACACAACAGCAGCAACATTTCTTGAGACTGTATCTGCACATTTAAGCACATCTTTCAAAGCATGTGTCAAAACCTGAGTCAAATTAGAAACAATTTAAGTAAGGATCATAGGATGTTACTAGGCTATTGACTCAGAGGTCATTTCAAGCCTAGCCATTTCATCCCAATGTAAAACCACAGATGCTGTAGTCAACACCCAGGATTGTATTTAGTAATGACTGCCCACATCCGGGAGAGATGTGGATGCTATCCCCAATAAGAACTTACTACTTACTGTGCCCCATCCACTCGTCCAGATTCCTTCTGAGCAGTGTCACAGAGGTGCTTAGCTTCACATGAATTGGCAGCCTATTCCAAAGGCGCGGCAGTCACTGGGAGACAAATCTATCCCTCCAGCTTGTCCTATTCATGTCACAGGCCATATTTACATCTCTAGAAGGGTAGCTCTAGTCCCATTTGATTTACAGATGTGCAGATTCATTAGGTTTGGGTCGGAGATTGCTCTGCAAGCATAAGTCTCCCCTAAGAAGTCTACAAGATACAGAGTACAGTGACAGGGACTTTTAGTCAGTCTGTGTAAGGCATGTGCTGGAGTCCCTTGATGTTCTTTGTTAGAAACCTCTCTCCAATTGCTGCATATGCTTTGTATGGTACATGCCAAAAGGGGTGTTATACTCAATTATGGGCCTGGTACAAATATGACTCAGTCATTGTACATGTGGGTGTGAATGACCCGAGACGTACGTCCCAGGACTACATGAAGAGAGACATGGAGGAGCTCTCGGATTATGTAGCACAGGCGGTAAGACCCTAGCCCTGAGCAGCATCCTACCATCACCCAGAATGATACCACAGTACAAGCAGAAAATTATTGATTTCAACAACTGGCTATGGTTCTGGTGTCACTCTAAGGTGATCCAGTATCTGTCTGCCTGGGATGACATGATTAACAAACCTCAATGTTTTGGCAGAGATGGCCTGCATCTGTCACCCCTGGGATTCCGGATACTGGCCAAGGCTCTTGCCACCCCTATAGTGCCCTTTTTTTGGTGGTGTTCCAAAGACAAAATTACCACCGTAACAGCTACAAACAAATGCAATCAGAGGGTCATGCTGCTCAACACTAGAAGTCTAAATCTCAAAATGCACTCGCTTGAGGCACTCCTTAAAATGGAGAACATTGACATTTGTGCTGTAACAGAGACCTGATTCAAGGCAGCAGAAAGCACCCCTACACTACCAGGCTATAACCTTTTCCACACCTTTCGGCCCCAGAACTTGGACCAAAGCACCAAAGGCGGTGGTGTTTCCATATTCATAAAGGATGCACACACCTCCAGACTGGTAGCCCAACATAATGCATCAAAGATACTTCAGGTGCAGCTAACACTGGGTATGACAGCAATTCAGGTTGTAGCCTACTATAGGTCCCCAACCATATCCCAAGACTCACACTCCACGTTCCTAAGCACCCTGGAGAATATTAGGGTCCAACCTAACACTCTCATACTAGGCAACTTCAACTACTCCATTAACTGGGAAAACTACTCATGTACCAATACACTTGCCCACCGTTTCCTGGAGTTCATTAATTCCAATGCCCTGGACTAGCTCATTCTTACCCTCACTAGAGGTAGCAACATCCTTGACCTGGTCATTACTAACATGGGCAACCATTGCTCTACACCAACAGTCAGCTCCTACCTGGTTAGATCCGACCACAAACTAATCACCTTGGAAATCCACCCCCCCCCCCTCCATGCAAAGGTAACTACCATGAAAAACTTCTCTAAAGCTAACTTTGGGCTCCTAAAACAGAGGTGGCTAACTTCACAGCACCCATGCAAATGAAGAATAGTTGCATGACTGCCGAATCATACACCAATCCATTGTACGAACACGTACACAAATGCATGGATCTCGCCATACCCAACAGAACCAAGAGGCTCTCCTCCAAAAAAAGGACGCCAATTCAGTGGTGCCCTGCCATAAACAAACTCTACAATAGAAGGAGGAAACTGATGCGGAATAAGGTGAAGTCCCAAGACTGGAAAAAAAGTACAGTTTTGTACCTACCATAAATGTAGATGTTCGAGGATCCCCATTGCTGCAGTCCTTACTATTGGGGTATAGTCCGCCGTCCAGTCGGCCCGAATACCAAAGTATAAGGCTGACGTCGGTCAGGGCGCATTAGACTGACGTCAGTACGTCAGGGTACTAATGCGCATGACCGACGTCATATCCTCAGTCTTTTCTTGCCCCAGATGTCAGAAGACCCTAAAAAGACAAGGCCCAAAATACCTGCACCAAAAATATGCACAATATATACAAGAATATATACAAAAATATAAGCATGTAACCTCACCTACACAACCACCCCTAAACACAGAGGGGAAGGAGGGAGGGTAAATTGGACTGCAGCAATGGGGATCCTCGAACATCTACATTTATGGTAGGTACAAAACTGTACTATGTTCTTCGTTCCCCATTGCTGCAGTCCTTACTATTGGGTAGAATCCCAAAGCAGAGGTAAGGGAGGCTGGCAAATCATAAAGAAGCAGGAGCTGACAACATGCCTTGCAAAACAGCTGTGGCAAAACCAGCCCTAGACTTAGAGTAGATAGGAAGGTGATAATGCTTAGAGAAAGTATGCACTGAACTCCAAGTAGCTGCTTCCAAAATATCCTTAGTTGCCACCCCTTAGAAATGCTGTTGAAGTGGCAGTAGCCCTAGTGGAATGAGGCCTAATCCCAGCTGGAATCTCCTTGCCATGATGGGAATAACAAAATGCAATGCAAAAGCCAATCCACCTAGAAATAGTTTGTTTTGACACAGGCTTGCCCTGTGAACTCAAAGCAAAAGAAACAAACAACTGCTGAGACTGCCTGAAATCCTTAGTCCTGCTTAAATAATAACGCAATTGCCTGTGTACATCTAAAGTGTGCAAAATCTTTTCCCCTTTATTTTGGGGGTCTGCATAAAAAGTAGGCAAATGAATAGTTTGGTTTAAAGCCACACTAGAAACCACCTTAGGCATAAAGGAAGGATTAGTACGTAATGATACCCTATCCTTATGGAAAATCAAAAGGGCTCTACTGCCATAAGGGCCTGCAACTCAGACACCCTTCTTGCAGAAGTAATAGCCAACAGAAAAGCAGTCTTCCATGACAAGTATTTCAATTCAGCAGTAGCCGCAGGCTCAAAAGGTTGTAGAGTAAGTTTTTCCAACACAAAATTGAGATCCCAAGCAGGAGTAGGAGCTCTACGTGGGGGTCTTATATTCTTTGCCCCTCTAAGAAACTGCTTGAACAAAGGATGCGAAAACAATGGTGGATCACAATCATAGTGAGCTGAAATTGCTGCAGCATGAATCTTAATGGAAGAGAAGGACAAACCTTTGTCCAATAACTCAGTAAGATATTGAAGAGCCACACTCAAATTAGGCTCAGAAATCTCCAAATTCTTTGCTGTACTCCAAAATAAAAATCTCTTCCATTTTTCTGCGTACACTTTCCTTGTACTAGGTCTTCTAGCTTCCATAATCACATTTAAAACTTGTTGAGGAAGTTGAGACCTGCTGTGTCTCAACACAGAATATGCCAGGCTGTTAGATGAAGAGAGTGAAGCTTGACATTGAGCAGATGACCGTCCTTCTGAGATAACAGATGAGGAATCAGAGGTAAAGGCCATGGAGGCTTCTTTACCAGACTCCGTAGTAGTGGGTACCAGTGTTGCCGAGGCCAATCTGGAGCTATCAAAATCATCCTTGGCCTGTCTTGTCTGACCTTTAATAGTACCTTTGGAAGAAGAGGCAGAGGTGGAAAGGCATACACATGAAGGTTTTTCCAACTGAAAGACAGAGCATCCACTTTCCAAGCTGTGTGATGAAACCCCTTTGTGCAATACTTTGGCAGCTGGTGGTTTAGTGGAGAAGCGAACAGATCTATGTCTGGAGTTCCCCATGACACTGTCAATGTCTGAAATACATGAAGATCCAGTTTCCACTCGTGGGGATCCATGATTTGTCTGCTTAACACATCTGCTAAGGAGTTCTGTGCTCCTGGCAGAAACCTTGCCTGAAGAGTAAGTTGCAAGCTTAGCGCAGTCTCCCATAAAATCATTGCTTGCCTGCATAGAGGATAAGAATGTGTTCCCCCTTGCTTGTTGATGTACCACATGACAGTTGTGTTGTCTGTTAGAATCAACACCTGCCCTGGAAGAAGTAACTCCTTGAAAGCCATTAATGCAAACTGGACTGCTAACATCTCCTTCATGTTGATATGTAGATGCTGTAGTCTGGCAGGCCACTTGTCTTGTATCCACTTTCCATTTAGATGAGCTCCCAAGCAATGTCCGAGGCATCTGTCGTTAAAATCTGACTCGCCTCTGGCCGGGTCACAGAGAGTCCCTTGTTTAGGTGACATTCCTGAGCCCACCACAAAAATTCTTTTTGAAGGCAAGGTATTATTTGAATGACAGTGTCCAAATCCTGGCAGTGCTGTGTCCATACATTTTTGAGATACCATTGTAGCTTCCTCATATGCAGTTTGACATTGGGAAGCACCAGAATACAAGATGCCATGAACCCTAATGCTTGAAGGACTGTCCTTGCAGTCAGCACGGACTGATGAGATAGTTGATGGAAGTAAAGTGATAGATTCTTTTGTTTGTCCGGGGTTAAAAAGGCCATCTGGGCTGCTGTATTCAGTCTCACACCCAGAAAGCACATGTCTTGAGAGGGTACTAGACTGGACTTTATTTCGTTCACAGAATACCCTAGGCATCTTAGCACTGCTATAACAAATTCCAGATGCTGTAGAAGGTCTTCCTTTTCTTGAGCCAGAATCAGGCAGTCGTCCAAGTAAGGATAGATTTGAATTCCTTGAAGCCTGAAGTAAGCTATCACTGGAGCCAGAACCTTTGTGAATACTCTGGGCGCAGCAGATAAGCCAAAGGGCAATGCAGAGAACTGATAATGAGAATTTCCAGCTCGAAACCGCAGATACTTCCTGCAACTTAGCCTTATAGGCACATGAAGGTAAGCTTCCTTGAGATCTAAAGTTACCATCCAGTGATCTTTGCCCAGCAGAGGTAAAAGCTGTTGTAACGTCAACATCTTGAACTTGAGAATGTCCAGAAAAGTGTTGAGGAGAGATAAATCCAAAATTGGTCTCCACGTGTTCCCCTTCTTTGGTACTAGGAACAGGCGAGAATAAAATCCTAGGCCCCTTTCTGATACAGGGACTGGCTGAATGGCCTCCATCCGGAGTAACTGAGAAACTTGCTTGTGAGCCTCTTTTCTTTGTGGAGGAGGAACGTCTGGCATGCCTTTGAAAGGGGCATTGTATGGAAATAAAATCTGTAACCGTGGTGAATGATATCCAACACCCATTTGTCTTGAGTAATTAAATCCCAATTTTCTTTGAAAAGAGACAGTCTTCCTCCCAAAGGAGCTGCCAGACGAGAATCTACTGGCAGCTGAAAAGGCAGGTCATTGGGTCTGTTTACGAAAGGACTGACCCCTGCCCTCACCAGAAGTCTGAGCAGGTGAACTCCCTGTTCTAGGCCTAAAAGAACCTTGAGCCCTGCCCCTACCACGTCTAGACCTACCCTAGACTGGGAATCATAAGCAGGATATGTCCACCCCTTAGCAGGCCAATTTCTACTAAACTTGGTGGCTGCACCTGCAAAAATCTTTAACAGTTTGCATAGACTTAGCTTTGTCCTCCATTTTCTTTAAAACTGCTTCCACAGGCGATCCAAACAACACATCAGACTGTAAAGGAGCATCCAAAATCCTTGTCTTAACATGCTCAGCTAAATTCTGATCCCTCAACCAGGCATGCCTGCGAAGAACAGAACTAGTAGCAGCCACCCTCGAGGAGGCCTGTACAGCATCAAAACCACATTGCAAAGAATGCTTACCCACTTGTTCAGACACATGAACCAAGTCCAGCAACTCTTTACACTCAATACCTTCCGCCAAAGCATCCACCTTAGATTTCAATTGTGAAAGGGGATAATTCTGATATTTTAGCATGTGAAACTGACAATTCAACGCTCTCATGGCTAGAGTGGAAGAAGTATACACTTTCTTTCCCCACCTATCCAAAGCCCTTGCCTCTTTATCAGTGGGAACAGGATTTTTAACCACAGAAGCCTTAACACCTTTAGGCCCCTGAGAAACAGTTTCTGGGTCCGCCCTAGGACTCTTAAACAAATACTTATGAGCTTCGGGCACCCTATAATACCTATCAGGTTTAACAGGAGCAGGAGGCAAAGAGTCAGGGTTCAGGGAAGCCTCTGCAAAAACATCTTCCACCACATTCAACACAGGAGGAATAGCTAAGGGCCTATGCTGGGGTAAAAACAAGAATTCCCTAAGCCTTTTCCTTGAATCAGAGTAATCCTGGCCTTCCCATTTAAAGTGCTCCCTCATGGAATGCAGAGTCTCTGAAAATGAGAAATCCTCAGGAGGAGAAGCTGTAGGAGTGGAATCATCCACATCAGAATCAGAATAAGTAGGATACTCCTGCAAGTCTTCCGCAGAAGACTCTGAAGCCTCTGAACACTGTTCAAAACTATCAAACTCCGGTTCCACCCTGGGCCTCTTATCAGGAGGTCGCATAGAACCTCTAATCATAGTAATCAAATCTTCTGCCATTTTAAGCATATGTTTCTTAGGTACAGCACCCGAAATGCTAGGAGAAGCCCCCACTGAAACTGAACTTGGCCTACCTCTCAAAGAAGTTTTGGCAACAGAAGGAGAGGCTCTAACTACCTTGGGAAGAGAGGGAAGAACAGTTACCTGAGAAGCCCCCTCAGCCTGGCCTACCTCCTGAGAAGGCACATCCTGTAACAGTAAAGTTTCTGCCTGAGACTCCATGGAAACTCCTGGCAAAACCTCTGGCTCCACTGAGCCTTCTAAAGAACCGACGTCCGGGACTGCCGGTTCATCAACCCTAGGCTTCGCTGTTTTGTCCTTGCGCTTCTTGGACGAAGCGGGTGTCGGAGCATCCGACGGCATTTTATAATTGCAACGCTTCCCAAACACTAACCTGGCACAGTCTAACCTCCTCTTAATAGTGCGTTTGTTAAACCTAGCACAAGAGCGGCAACCAACAACGTCGTGCTCAGGCCCTAAACAAGGTATACACAAGGTATGGTAATCCCTATGAGGTATCTGTTTCCCACAAGAAATACAGTTATTCACTTTTTCTGACATCCGGTTAAATACTGAGGCAAGAAAAAACCAAAATGTTCCCCAACGGGGTACTTAGCCAACTCTGTTTCGGTCTGAAACTCCGGTTTCGGAAATATTTCAGAACGCCAACCTGCACTCGCAAAACTGCTTCTGCATCGGACCATGCGGCAAAAAAGACTGAGGATATGACGCCGGTCATGCGCATTAGTACCCTGACGTACTGACGTCAGTCTAATGCGCCCTGACCGACGTCAGCCTTATACTCTGGTATTCGGGCCGACTGGACGGCGGACTATACCCCAATAGTAAGGACTGCAGCAATGGGGAACGAAGAACATCCCCTTATCAGCCTCAACAAAAAGTTGAGATCCCCTCATCAAATCCTCTAAAGCTAACTATAAAAACAGAATTGCAGCAGACAGTAAAGACAACCACAAGGCCTTCTATAATTACGTAAAGAATCTCCACGGCAATACCCAGCTTTGCTCCGAGCTACTGCACAATGGTACCTCCTATACCGAGCCAACAGATATTGCCAATATACTGGCCGACAGATTCAGTGCAAACTTTACCCCCTCCCCCCAAAGGACCAATCACAATACCAGTAGATTGCCAGGCACCCAGTATTACTGCTGTATAGATTAAAACAGCACTGTCCAAGGCCAGGAATACAGCTTCTATGGGACCCGACAATATCTCTGGCTGTTTTTTACATGAACTACAGAGTGAGCTGGCACCTCACCTGTGTGCCCTGTTCAATCACAGCCCCACCACAGGCTTTACCCCTACCAAATGGCACACTGCTACAGTCATCTGTCTCCATAAAGGAGGAGCGACTATAGACCCTGGGAACTATCACCCCATTAGCCTGACGAGTCCGATATGCAAAGCTATGGAACGCATCATCATGGACCTAATAAACAAGGATACAGGGAATCTACAAACTCTGGATCCCACACAGTTTGATTTATGAAGGGTAGATCATGCCTGCTCAACATGGTCGACTTCTTTGAGTCAGTCACCAGAGCTGTGGATGAAGGCAAGGTGGTTCATACAGCCTACCTTGATCTGGCCAAGGCCTCTGATACCATTCCCCACTCAGGAATCATAGAAAAACTCACTAAGCTCGGCATCAACTCCTCACTTGGTGGGTTGCAAACTGGCTCACAGATCGAACCCACAGCGTGACAGTAGCTGACTCCAAGTCATACTGCCGACTAGTCACAAGTGGAGTCCCACAGGGTTCGGTCCTGGGTCCTCTCCTGTTTGGTATCTACTTCTCTGAAGTCAAGGCCATTAAGAAGGGACTCTGGCTGACAAAGTTTGCAGACGATTGCAAGTTGGGAGCTATTAACGCTCCAAGTGATGTTGACATCCTACAGAATGGCCTCACTGAGACCAATGACTGGTGTCAGAAAGATGGCCTTAAGCTCAATGCCAAAATATGTGTCGTTATCCCCTTTGGGAAAAACCCAGTTCCCATGAATTACCACATTGATGGTAGTCCACTGAATACAGAAGGCATTATAAGAGATCTGGGAACACAAGTTAACAGCAACCTCTCTCTTGATCACCACATTGCCACTGTGGTCAGAAAGTCCTTCTATGCGGCACATCTCACTACTAAGGGTTTTGCATCCAGGAAGAAAGAGGTCATTGTCTCCCTCTACTCTTCCCTCATTAGGCCAATCGAGTACAATGCCCCATTTGCCATGTACCTTACTAGACTCCTGCAACAACTGGAGAGGCTACAAAAGTACCTCACAAAGAGGATCCTAGGCCTTAAACACTTGTCCTATATGGACAGACTAAAAAAACTCCAACTATTCTCTGTCTCATATCGCCTTAGAGGCGATCACTGCTTGAATTACAAAGTCATGTCTGACCCTGCTCTGTTAGAAATGCTACATCTACAGAAATCCCAATTCCTCTGCACCACACGCTCCAGAGACCTCAACCTCATTACCATAATCGACAGAACGTACTGGAGAGACAGGTTCATAACCCAGAGACTGCCCATGCGATGGAACAGACTTCCCATACATATCAAGCAGAGCACCTCGCTGACCCTCTTCAAGAGAAATCTTGATGAGTGGGTGGGAAACAGAAAATTCACCCCAGGGATAATTCAAGTGGCTCTACTCAACAGAGGCACTGGGAACTAAGGTCGGGTGGCATGATGCAAGGGTAATCCTATGGCTAGGCTTGTAAAGGCCCCAGGGCCATTAGCCTAGTACACACCTATGAACCTATGATTATTGACGAGTATAGAGGGGTTAACATCTCCTTTTCTCTAGAGGCGATGCCTTTGCTAATCAAGTGTGCTATGTAGAAGGCCTTCCTTACTACAGTAGATAGATGGTGGTCAAAGTTAAGGTTGCAGTCTACTTGTGATCCCAGATCCCTTGCCACTTGTTACATAAAGTATTGTTGTTAATTTGATAACGTGAAGGGAGATTGTTTTTAATGAAGGGGATGATGATGCATTTCTTTGCATTCCAGTTTGAGACCGTGAATAAAACACCAGTCTTTGGTCTGCATAAGACTCTCCTGAAGTATACTGACATCATTTGGGGATTCAATAATTGCACCTAGTTTGCAGTTGTCCACAAACTTGGTCAGCCACAGCCCCTTAGTTTTGGTCTGAACTTCTGAGAAGTATGCACCAAACTGTAGGGGGTCCAGCACTGACCCTTGGATCACCTGGTAACAGGTCTGCTGGTTGATGCGGAGTCACCCATTTTGATTGTTTGTGACCAGTTTGTGAGCCAGTTGGCAACCCATCTTACAACAAAGGGGTTTACACTCAGTTTGCTAAGTTCATTGTTAATACTTTACAAAGTCAAGGTATGCGGTGTGCACAGATATGCCTTCATCAATGGCCCTGGTCACATTTTTCAAAGAAATCCACCAGGTTTAACAGGCAGGATCTACCCCCGACGATGTCGAATTGGGTCGGATCCAGGGTTTGGAGGTCACCTACGTCTTTATGAAGTCCATGATTATACTTTTTATGGCCTTACAGCATTTGTCAAATAAAGAAGCCAAATAAACGCTGCTTCAAGCAGAAATTCACACAGGAATTACTGTAAATACAAACAAATAAAATATATATTTTTTTAAATATACCAATAGAAACAGAATAATAAATCTAATAATAAAACGAGGAAGGGGGTCCACATATGGGCTTATTTGAGCAGTAAGTATGAAAAAATCAACACTGGATCCTGTGAAGAGTCAGAGGACTATCTATTTTGGATGGCAGAAAAAGGCTGAATACTAGCTTCCGGTGACAGTTGAAAGCTGAAAGAGGGAGTGAGGGGAGTCTGGACTATTCAAAGCTGGCCAGTACTGAGTTACCCTGGCAGATGAGGTAGTGGGAATGATGAACATTTACATTAATTCATCAAAATAACTTTTTTTTAATAAATAACACATTTTAACCATTCTGTAAGCTTAGTTGAAGTCATTTGCAAACGTTCCTCCTTTTTCTCATTTGTTCAACATTAAGAGAGATAGTGTTCCACAATTTTTGAGTTGGAAGGTTGTGAGCTACAACAGAGCAAGAATACATTTTCTTGATATCCTGATTTGTAGGATACCTTTTAGAAATTCTCTGTTCTCAAAATGTAAAGGAAGTAGTTGAACAGTTAGGCAGATAAAATGGGTAAAAATGTGCTTTAATGGAAGAGAATGCCAAACCACAGTTGAGCAGTTCACACAAATATGTAAGGCTAAGACAAATACCCAATTTGTAGGGGTCTTACCCCTTTCTTTTGGCACTAAATTAAAAAAAAAAACTCTTCAATTTGGAAATGTAAGATTCTCTAGTAGCAGGTTTTCTAGCCTCCCACAGCAGATCATCAGAAAAGAAGGTGCATAAGTGGTATTACAGACCTGTTTTCCAAATCATCAGACAAAGTTTGCAAGTTTAGATGAATGAGTGCCTCTCTTTTTGTATAACTCCACTTGTGGGATAATTTATGGTGATTTGCCCTTGGTTAGATGAAACAAAAGGGAGAATCAATGCTGCCTGGGCCAAAGAAAGGTCACCAACAGGATCCTTGGATTGCCCTTCTTGATTTTTAGAAGTCCTTTGGGAATGAGGGGGAAGGGGAGGAGCAAAAAGGCATTTTCCTTTCCAACAAACGGAGAAGGTATCCATTTTCCATGCTTCTGTGAACAAGACTCTGGAGCAGAACAATGTGAGCTGCCTATTCAGAGTTAAGGCAAAAAGGTCCATCTAGGGAGTTTCCCACTGATGGACAATCTATAGGAAGAACTCTCTATTTAACATCTGTTGGTGAGTGTCCTCCTTGGATCTGCTCAAGTAATCTTTCACTGCACTAATCTCTGAAGGAATGCAAATTGCTTGAAGTAGCAGCTTGTGATGGATAATCTCCCATGGCTAACCTGCAACAACTTTATCTTACATTTGCTGACCGGCGAAGTCCAGCTAGGCACAACGGTCCCTTTTCAGCAGAGGCCTGGGGAGAAAAACTCCAGTACATGCAGTACAAACAAAATAGTTTAAGTTATTATCAGGCAGAATACAATTAAAATAAAGTTTACAATGTCAAAATAAATAAGACAGTAACTATGCATATATAGTTGGAAGGCTTCTCATACTCGTACATAGCAAGATACTGTTAAATAAATAACTACGCAGCAGGAAAGATCTCTCAGTAAAGAGTACTGAATTATTTACAAGGGATGGAAAGGAAAAGGTTGATTTAACTTTAAGGCATAAGTATAATGTGGGGTGGGTGAAAACGAGTGATAGTTGGGAATGGAGTGGAAGACAGCACAGGTATGAGGAAAAAAGCAGAGATGTTATACTTAGCCTTGAGATGTACAGCTACAGAGTCAGGATGGTGAGAGGTGTTTTCTTAAATGCATTTTGAATGCTTTTGTTTTCAAGAAGTCTGAGCACATGTGGGAGAGCATTCCAGAGGGCAATACAGAGTTAAGGAGACTCTCTATGCATTTTGAGTTTTAGTGACAGGCAGGAGGAGTTTCTCTTTACAGTGAAGAGCTTTGACAGGGTCATAGTATTGAAGCATGCCTTTTAGTGCCAGATACTTATCAAGGTAGTACATTAGAGTATGACCTAGTAGTAGCTCACTATAGTGAAGGTAAGGTGGGAATTCAGTCCAATTTAATTGTTTAAAGCAGAACAGTGATGAGTTCTAAATGGGCAATTTGCAGCAAAGTGATCTATTTTATTGTAGCAATGTTCCAGTGTTTGTGTGGACGTTCCTAGTAAAGAGTGGGGAGGCATATAGTAAGCTAGGTAAGAGGTAGGCTTTAGCCATGGGGTCTCTAGCTCTGTCTGATAGGAAGTGTTTGTCCTATACAAGATGCTGTGCATTTGGTGTGTTTAACAGCTTGGAAGTGTAGGACAAATTTCAAGTAGTCTTCAACTGTTACTCCTAAGAGTTTGGAATTAGGGACCTATTGGGTGTTATTTAATTAAATGATTTTTTACAAGAGATTTGCTTTGGGAGAATGTTTTTGTTAATCCTTATTTACTGTAATATTACATGATTGTGGTATTGTGTTTGCCAAAACTCCTAGGGTTCCTGCAAATCTTGAAATGATGAAGGGACTGAAGAGCAATAATCAGGGTTTTCATGTCCTTGATATTTTGTGTGTTTGTACCTGTTTTGCCTTGACCATACTCCTTGGATTTGTGTCCATAGAACACGCTTCCTAAGTCAGATCTGAAGCATCTGTGGAAATTACCTGATGGGAAAAGGTAATGAAAAATGTTGCTTCTGGTTTGAGAACCATCTGGTAGATTCACCAAAGAAATTCTGTTTCACAAAGGGCAGGAGAGGAATTTGGAACTTTAGAGGGTGTCAACATTGTACACACCTTAATCTGACATACCACTGAACCTTTCTCATGTGGAGTCAGGCAAAATATATAATTTGTATAGCTGAGGCCATGTACCCCACGGCTCTCAATATCTCTCTTGCTGAGGTTGTTTCTAGGAGCAAAACAGATAGGAAGAAATCAAACTAAACTTTGTCTCAAAGGAAGGAAAGCCAACATGTTAACAGTGCCCAAACAGCATCCCATAAAAAAATGGTTCTATGAATATTGAATGATTAATTTCTTCTTGTTTAGGGTGAAACTTGGGGGAAGGAGATCCATAGTGAACTGAAGCACCTACACAAGTTGGTCTTTTGAAGTAGCCTGGATTAGAAAATTGTCCATATGAGTGTATATGTGGATATCCTAGAGCCTACAAAAAAAAGCCATCACAGAAGCTAGACATTTTATGAATGCCCTTGCAGCTGTAGAAAGTCCGAAGGGCAAAACAGAAAATTGAAAATGAAATTTCAAACCACAAAATCTAATCGCTTTTCTGTAATCTGGATGAATAGGGATAAAAAGAGCCAGAAGGCTTAAGGAAGTATCACAGACACACAAATCCACATATGCGGAGATTCTCTTGAAAAATTTACCAAAACACCAGAGACCTCCAAAACACAAGCCTGCTTCAGGTAACACAGTCTCCACAGCACTCATGACACATACCAAACACCAGTGTCTCTCACCCACGAAGCTCGTAAGGAGTAATACTAAAAAAAAAAAAAAAACTTTTCTTCTCGCTGGAGACTCAATAGAGAGACACATGGATGTCCCACTCACCAGGGTGGACAAGGAGAAAGTCAAGGTCAGCTGCCTGTCCAGTGCCAGGATTCACCAAATCATGCATCCACTAAGGTCTCTCAGCAACAAGTACTGGTATGACACTGTCATATTTCATGTTAGTGTGAATGATCTGAGACGTATCTCGCGGAGATATATGGAGAGAGACAGGGTTGAGCACTCTGAGTACGTGTCCCAGGGCAGGTATGTCCCTAGCCTTGAGCAGCATACTACCCTCATCTAGAATGATGCCACAGTATAAACAAAAAAATGATCAATTTCAATAATTGGCTGTCATTCCAAGGGAATCCAGTTCCTGTCTGCCTGGAAAGCCATGGCCGACAAACTGCACCGCTTTGCCAGAGACAGTTTGCACCTGGCACCCCTAGGGTTTCAGTTGTTGGCAAAGGCTCTTGCCTCCCCTATAGTACCTTTTTAGGCAAGGTCTCGAAAACAACATTACCAACATGAAATTGACCAATCAGAACAAAATAAGGGTCATGCTGCTAAATGCTAGGAGCTTAAACCAAAAAATGCACTCCCTGGAATCACTTCTATCACTAGGAGATGTAGATGTCTGTGCAGTAACAGAAATCTGGTTTAAGGACTCAGGGAGTACCCCGGTCCTGCAAGGTTACAATGTCTTCCACACAGACTGTAAAATGAATGCATGAAAAACAAAGGAGGCAGCGCTTCAATCTATATTAAGATAAGTTCACCTCCCATCTAGTTAGACTGGACAACTCCATGGAGTTACTCCAGGTCCAGGTAACAGTGCGCAAGACCCCCATTCAAGACCTAGCCAGTTACAGATCCCCCTCCATGGGTCAAGACACCCACAAAGCCTACTTAACCAAACTGAAGATGATCCAGATTTTACCAAACACACTGGTTATGGCAGATTTCAATTATCCCACTATCAACTGGGAAACCTACTCTAGCCCAAACTCGCTAGCACAAAAGTTCCTTGACTTTGTGAATTCAAATGCCCTGGTGCAAACTGTTCATGCCCTGACAAGAGGAACCAACATTCTAGATCAGATCCTCACCAACATGTTAAACAGGTGCAATCCTCAACTGTTGGACCCGCATTAGTTAAAACGGACCACAAATCAGTCATCTTTGAAATGACACCAACACCAGAACTCACAAAAGGCGAAATCAGACTAAAAAACTTCACCAAGGCAAACTATACCCTCCTAGATGAAGGTATAAATGCATTTCAAGCCCCGCCCCAAGCTGAAAGTGGTAACTATGCCGAAGCTTAATGACTCACAAACAGGACATACACTATCAAAGTGGGTAACTCCACATAAACCAGAAGATCTGTTACCAGTGGGGTGCCACAGGGGGTCAGTGTTGGGCCCCCTACTGTTTGGTATATACTTCTCAGAAGTCCTGGTCAAAACTAAAGGGTTGTAGCTGACCAAGTCTGCAGAAGACTTCAAATTAGGTGCAATCATTGAATCCCCAAATGATGTCTGTATACTCCAAGAGGGTCTTACACAGACCAATGACTAGTGTATTAGTCACAGTCTCAAACTTAATGCAAAGAAATACATCATCATTCCCTTCGGCACAAACAATGTCCCTTCACACTATCAAATCAACAATAATACCCCAAGTACCCATGAAGAGGGTAAGGGATCAGGGATCACAGGTTAACTGCGACCTTAACTTCAACCACCATGTGTCTACTGTTGTAAGGAAAGCTTTCCATATAGCTCACTTGATTAGTAGAGGAATTGCCTCCAGAGCAAAAGAAGCTATAACCTCCCCTATACTCGGTACTTATCTGGCCCATAACTGATTATAATGCCCCATTCGGTACATACTGTTCTAAACACCTGTGGCAATTAGAGAGACCTCAGAGGTTTTTAACAAAGATGATCAAGGGCCTCCAGCACGTGCGTTACATGGACTGACTAAAGTCTCTGTCACTATACTTCATATCGTATAGACTTTTTAGGGGAAGCTTATGCTTGGCCTACAAAGCAACCAAAGAACCAAACCTAATGAACTTACTGCATATCCAGAAATCATATGGGTCTAGGGTTACCCATTCCAGGGACTTAAATATGGCCTGTGACATAAATAGGACATGCTGGAGGGACAGATTCCTTTCTCAGCGACTGCCATGTCTTTGGTACAGGCTATCAATTCATGTGAAACAGAGCACCTGTATGACACTGATCAAGAGGAACATGGATGAGTGGATGGGGCACTGCAAATTCTTACTGGGGATAGTGCCCACAACCCTCCTGGACATGGGCAGTCTTCACTAAATGCAATCTTGGGCACTGACTACTACTTCTACGGTATTACATTAGGATGAAATGGATAGGCTTAAAATGACCTCCTAGTCGATAGCCTAGCAATCTCTTATGATCCTATAAGATTTTGGACTAAAATCATCATGGATTTTAGAACTGATAAAAAGGTATTTACTGCTAAGTCCAAACTGGGTCTCCAGGTGGAAGGGAATGGGGGAAGGTTCCAAGTTTGTTTTTATCCTTTCTGAATGATGCTGAGAACAAATATGTCTGATGCTATCCACTTCCAAAGTAGCAGGGACTGGACTAAAGAAAGTTTTCCTGAAAGACTGGAGAGGGGGTTGGCCAAGTTGAGAGTCAGACACAGGGAGGTTGACAGCCGTAAGTCTGAAAGCTTATCGATAAAGGATCATTTAGGACACTCGTTTATCTTCCCAGCGGGAACACTGCACCATCTTCAAAATAATGTAACCAAAAGATAAATTCTCCACATGGGAGTCAGGAGAAAAGGTGCATTTATCTTCTGACTCATACCCTGCTTCTGACTGGATCTGTGAAGAAAAAGCCAAAGACTCCACCCTCAGAATCAGAAGAATTCTCTTCTTCTGAAGACACACCTTTCTCTTCTGAAGAACTGAAGAGAACAGAAACAAACTGAGGAGGCTTTAATGATATCATAGCTTTAAATAGCTCTTGAGAAAGTTATACCACCCATCTTGTAAGTCGGATGTAAAAGGAGGAGAATTACCCTTTGTTTTCTGCTTTCTCTTTTTTGGAGTGTAAACAAAAATAGTGCAAGGAGGATTAGAATCCTGGCGAGGATCTATGGAATGCCCTTTGGTCCCTCCGAAATTGTCAGCAGAGGTTCCCCCTTTGTAGCCTTGGTGGATGTCTGATCAGTCGACTGGGACATACCTACAAGCTGTTTCTTGCCCTCTGGAAAGAACACGAAAGTGGGAAAATAACAGAAACTGAGTGCTCTGAGGACTTATATGGATCAACAGAGATGTCTGGGTCCAAACATAATCACCTGAAGTTTAGGTTTCTTGCCCTGCGTTTGCTGCTGCTGAAGTGTCTGACCCAAGCCCACCCTATCTTGTGATACCTCCTCAAGTCTCATTCTCTAAATACATTTTCAGAGATGCTAAACAAGTCCTAATAGTCTTAGGGATGAAGGATTGCAAACAGAGCACTCCCTAAAGTTATTGTCAGGCATATGCAGAATCAATACTTATAATGATGTCCTTCGCAGAGAATCTGCCTACCACAGTCATGTTTACCTCTCTTTGCTGACATGAAAATACTACCAAATTAGTAAACGAGTGAACCAGGAAGGGTCCCCAACAGGGATACAAACCTGCACACAGTGACAGGAAACTAGCACAGGCTGTACGGCTGCGATGTAGTCATTATTCTCGGGGTGTTACCAGAGCAATTACCCAAAATACACTCCTACAGAGACTGCCGTAAACTCTCTAATTTTAATGCCAACTTATTTAACTCTATACTATCTAGCTTCAACTGATCCTTCCCTTAGGAAATTCCCTCTCAGTGAAGTAGGACTAAAATTTAACCATATTTTCTTAGAAACTCTCAACTCCTTCACCCCCTCCAGAAGAATTAGAATTAAAGTTAATTATGGCCCCTGGCTATTTAAAGAAACCAGATCTCTCATGCATAGAAGAGAGAGTGCTTGGAAAGCCTGGGCTAAATCTAAGTCACCACCCCTGTTCCAAATCTACAGGGAACTCAAAAAACAAATCAGTGATAAAAAATCCTACTACAACTCTCCCCAACTAAACTGTAAATCTAATCCAGGTAAATTCTGGACTACCCTTAAACGTCTCCAGCCTGGATGACCTTCAACTCACTCTCCTTTCCCAAATAACACTCCACTTGAAACCGCTACCATTCTAAAAAATCACTTCATTGATATCGTCCAAAAGCTCAAACACACTAACCACAACACTAACACCCCTTCTAACCCTCCCAATCCACTCAATAAAAACATGTTCAATTTTCAAACCTGTTTCTACTGCTTACATAAAATCACTTCTGCTCAAGCTTAAACTCTGATCTCCCTCTTCAGACAACCTCCCACCTCTTTTACTCAAAATAGCTGCTGATTCCATAGCCTTCCTCGTATCCCTACTAATCAACAGATCCATTCAAGAAGCCACAGTCCCCGACATTTGGAAATCCTTTTTCACCATCCCTATGCATAAAGGGGGAAATTCGACTGACCCATCTAACTACAGACCCATAGCCATTCTTTCCCCTCTATCAAAAATACTTGAAAAATGCATTCATAATCAGCTACTAAACTTTCTCCTTCAGGAAAACTTTCTTACACCCACTAAACATGGTTTTCGGCCATTCCACAGCAGAACCACTGCCCTCCTATCTTTTACACAGAAAGTAGCATCAAAACTTGCTCACCTCAATCTCTCCCTTCCTTCACTTCAATGGTTCACTAGTTACCTATCTAATAGGCAACAATCTGTCAGATGGCTCTCCTCTTGCTCCCCATCTCTTCCCATCACATCTGGTGTTCCCCAATGTTTGATCCTGGGTCCCCTCCTGTTTAACATTTTCACAAATGATCTTCACACATCTTCTAAACAATCTTCCCTAACACAATATGCTGATGATTCCATGCTCATTTCTGATAACATCTCAGATCTCCATGCACCCACTCAACATGCCTTTCTATCCACTGAAAAATGACTGTCCGATAATCAACTCATCTTAACCCCCCCCCCCAAAAAAAAACTTCTGCTCTTTCTCCCTTGCTCAACATAAATCTACCTTTCTCATCACATCCTCCAATAAGACCATCATACAATTTAAGCCTAACACTAAGCTCCTAGATACCATCACAGATGATGAGCTCAAATTTAACTTCCATATCTTGCAAAGCATAAAAACATCCCACTAAAAACTAGGTATCCTATACCGTAATAGAAAATTTCTAACTCCCAATGCTAGACTCTCCCTGGCTCAGGCTCTCCCCCCTCCCCTCCCTTCTCTATGCCACCCCAATCCTTACTAACATACAGGCTACAACCATGTCCAATCTCCAACAAACCTACCACAATGTAGCTGGACTTGCCACAAACTCCCCTCACAACCCTCACCACTGTCTTGCACTCAACTCTCTACAATGGCTTGAATTCCCATAACTCCTCCTACTATCACAGTTACAAATCTTACACTCTATAGTATACAAACCTTCTGCCTGCCTAGCCCTCGCCTCCCTGGTATCCTCCCACACCCCTACACTTACTCTCTGCACCTCAAACCAATTACTCCTGGATATCTCCCATCTCAACAAAACTGTTGGTAAATTACTCTACAAATCCACCATAGCCCAAGCTTGGAACAAACCCCCCTTTCACATAAGATCTATTCCCCATCCTAAACTCTTCAAAAAGGAACTAAAACCACCTTCTTAATACCAAAAGTTGTCCCTATCAAGGTCCTACCTAATCCACTACTATGCTACGTCTTTTTTTCACTCATTCTACACAGACTTTCAGCTGCAAAACCTAACTTTTACCCTTCGCCCTATGTCCTACTCTAAGAATAAATCTTTTAGCTTTATTGCTCCACCACATGTACATATGTACATTCTGCTTGCTCTTCTATTTAATTCCCTCACTTCTCTCGGTAATCTTTGGAAAACCCAACTGAATACTGTCAATGTAAAAAAAAAAATATATATATATATATATATATATATATATATTTTTTTTTTTTTTTAAATATCACGTTATTGTACTTTACTCCTTCTATAGTCACGTTATTGTACTTTACTCCTTCTATAGATTAGGAACTTATGTAATACAATTTCTATACACATGCTTGTAATATTTGTTCTGTAACTTGTCTGTATTGGAGCTTTTCTCCTCAGGTCTCCACTGAAAATGTGTTTCTAACCCGGTTAACAAATGTCAAATAAATAATCAAATGAACTGCAACTTACTTTGAGTTCCACCTCAAAACCAAAATGTATCCATGTTTAAACTTCCTGTGAAAGAATATCTCCCAGGGTAAATAGTGACTGCTAGCCATACAATATTTGTCAGAGAATCATAACCAGTGCTACTACTAGTTTTTGAGAAAAGTCCAGATATAGAATGGATCACAATTTAAGATACTCTCCACATTTTCATCTGAGACAACTATACATTGCATGGGATGTTAGGTTTATGGAAAGTCAAAGTGAGCCCTAAGAACTTCAAAGACTCATAGCCCCACTGGTGAGGAAACTGCCTTCTAATAGTACGATATGGAATATAATTATGCAGGGTGTTTACCTTGGCATTATTCATTTTGCAACCAGAGAGTAGACTAAAATTATAACTATGACAGTCTAGCCACCCTAAATAAAAAAGTGAAGGTCATCTGCTTATAGTGCAACCTAGTTTTCAATTCTGAGTGAAACAGAGCAAAGTCCAAACCAAATCATGTAGCCTCAAGGAGAAATATATATAAATTGAAAAAATATATATATATTTATATATATTACAGGAGAGGAAGGAGTCCCTTTTCATGTCTCCCTTTATACTTCAAATTGCTCACTCAAGTTGCCCTTTTTTTACCTTAACAGTGGCTTTGTTGTACTGCATATATAAATTCCTTAGGTAAACTAAATTAAGACAGTAACCTTGTAGATCTAATCCACCTGGTTGAAAGCTTTTCTGGAATCAAAAGTAGCTACGTAAAAGGGACAATCATCCTTATCAGCATTCTCTAGCAATATCAAAGGCAGGATGCTGATATCAAATATCTGGTCTGGCAACTGTAAATAAACTCACACTGGTTAATATGGAACCCAGAAAAAAAGAATGTTTGCTTGGGTGGTTATTGCCACAAATATTTTATAATCAGTGTTCAGGACTGATACTGGCCCACATGAATATGAATTCAAAGGGTAACTATATGGTTTAAGATAGAAACAGCCCAGCTCAGTGGCACAAAAGGATGGGGTTCTGATTGCTATCCAGCAACCAGAATTTAATTACTGGCCCTAACAGTGCAGGAGCCAGGCAAGTATGGTGAGGAATGCAAAGGTATCACCCATTCACCTTTCCCAGGGAAGGGCAGGGGTGATGTGCACTGACAGGCACAAAGAGCAGTGAAATATTCCTGTTGAGGACTAGACAGACCACTGCCATGGAGGGTAAGGCAGGGAAGCTCAGAGGAAACACCCCTTGCAGAACTGAGGAGACACCCTGCATAAACAGACCATTCTATGCTGTGCCAGGTGCACACACAGGGCAAGGGAGAAAATGGAAAAAGCTTCGAACCATGCCTAATGGCCACCTCACTGATGAGCCCCCTTGGCTGGTTTTTGCCCAAGTGATGGTAATGGCTGAACTGCCAGACTGAGACAGGATGTGACAGTCAACCTGCAGCGGGGTCAAACACTGCAAAAAGAATGACAGAAAAAATTACTTCACTCCATTTAGGAAGAGAAATATGTTGTATAACTAAAATAGCCAATTTTATTCAATGCTGTACAAGCCTTTCCTTGAATTTTATATAAATCTCAGCAGTCAGGCCATCTGTTGCAGGGAATTTATTCTTTTTAGCCTCATTAAGTAATTTCAAAAATTCCACTGGAGTATTGAGAGCCACTAAACCCATATCCCCTTGCTCATGAGATAGTCTTGGCACATCTACCTAGTCTAATTATTGTTTCAAATGATTAATCCTTATCATAGCACTCTGCTCTACACAATTAAGTATAATAGCCATAAATCACTTTTGAGAATCCGAAGTGGCAGAACCAGACAATCCCCAGTGTGAAGGTACCAGATCTTACTTGCTATCCTGTTAACAGTATGAACTCTCAGCCAAAGAGCTAATATCTTCTGAATAGCAGGAAAATACTTCTCTTATATATGCCAATTTATTATAAAACACTGTATTAAATGCATCCCCCTCTGGATATCCGCCGGATCTTCAATGTCAGGAGACCTTGGTACTGAATTATCCAAATGTCATAAACCCTGGTTTAATTGTTTAAGTTTTTAACTAGTTTCTGCTAGTTTATCTTTAATATAATGCAGCAACATACTTCTCAATCAAGTTTTATATTTATCCTACTAGGCAGTTATCTCCCCAGGCCCTCAAACAGTTATACATGCTGAACCAACAATTGCTAGAAAAGTTCACCTTTACAGAATGATATACTAATTCTACAACATCTCATTACATTTAACTCTGATTAAGTCTGAAGAAAGTCAGACCAGCGCATGCTCTGATAAACTGATAAGGTGTGTATCCATGAATCATACAAACGTGTTCCTAATGAAAGTCAAGACCTATCCAACATAAAAAAAAAAAAATTATATTTGGTGGAGTATCGCCTAAAACATTTCATCTCCTCAGTAAATCTGTCTGCATGGATAAATCCCATATTCTTCACATAAGTATTCAAAAATCAGCACAAAGCAGGGAGTTTCCAAAGTCTTAGCTCAGAATGCATAACAACATTCCATTCCCCTACCTAAATTTAAGTCCTTCTCTAAAACATATTCAGACTTTCACAAGAGGAAGCAGACAGAAACATGCAGAACGTGGGACAATGTAAAATTTGCTATTGCTAAGCATATCTTGTCTAACTAGCCTTTTGTCATAAATCTGCCTAAAATATCTTTCTTTACAGTTTAAAGTCAACAGGAAGTTCTTGTATAAAGCACAAGACGCAACTCACATGTGTTTACTATTAAGAAAGCTGCTGTAAATAAAAAGCTCAAAGCCAAACCTGTTTAGCTTCTGGTGTTCAACATCTGACAAATGTGTTTACTGTCATGACAGAAAAGTCAAGGGAGGTCTTATAGACATAAACAAATGTTTTTCCTTGCTTTATAGGGAAGCTTAACCAAGTGATATTTCACATCACCACCTTTAGCATATCCATCTTATTTTACAAAACAATGCAAAACCACTGCAATTCAAACAACCCCTAGTCTCTTACAGAACCCTCAAAACCTTTCAAAATACTCACTACTAATACTTAACATTAATAACCATAATTTGTCATTACAACTATTTACAAGATGCTTCCAAGGAGGAGGAGTAGTTTAGACCTCTATCATAATGTATCACACAGAAGAGGTACATGTCCAAGATGCCCAAGAACTTAAGGTTCACCTACCCCCGGTACACTAAGGGGGAAAAAAAAACGAGAGAGGAAATACGACAGAATCCAACCTTCACTGAAAGACATGAATAACATCTCTGTCCACGATATTTCTGAGTCACCAAGGTACCAAAAGCCCTCATGTGCCATCTTCATCAGTCTAGCAGGCACGTAACAGTCTACTACTAGTAGAAGATGCGGGAGACATCAAAGCAGCAATTAATTTAACAAAACAAAATGCCCACAGGAAAATGTCTAATATTTATGCATACCATAGTCTAGTATTACCAAAAAACAACAAAAAATAGCACAAGTCCCTTAACCTGCAAAAACAAGTAACTTACAGTCTAGGTTAATACTAAGACCCCTCCCTTCTCTCACTCACTCTCTCCTTATTTCTGTATTCATCAATCACCCCATACTTTGTCCCTCCTCACATCTCTTATAATTATACCTACCTGTATCTTACCCTTGCAGCACTTAATGACAGCTGCTAAAATATAACTACTATACTACTTTCTGTTGAAACTAATATTTTAAATTGCTGGTGCTATTATATAATTTTATGTCCTATGTTAAATAATGCTACTTATCATTAATGTACTGTACTGTGTAAATTCAAATTGAAGACTATTATTGTGTGTGTAAATGTTAATTGCGGAGCTATTCTCCCAGGCCTCCAGTGAAAAAGGACCCATGTCCAGTCGGACTTTCCCAGTAACCAAGTGTAAAATAAATAAACTGTCCTTTTTTTTCCTCTGATTACATGCCAACACTTAGAAGAGATCCTGAAATACTACTCCAAAGCCAGAATATAAGAGAGCCCCATCAATTCCAAGTAAATACGTGCAGGATTATCAAGCCTCAACACAAAAGCAACATTAATTCCATTGAAATAAAACAAAAAAAAACATTTAATGTAAATTTGAATGCCTCCTTTCAGTTGGTACCAGTTTACAGGATGACAAATTACAATGGAAGCACTCTCAGCTGCCAATAACTGGATATAAAAAAAACCTGAAAAGTTGTTACTGTGGTGGGCTGTGCTCAATACAATAATCAGTCAGAGAGCAAAAAATGAGATATGTTACTACATATAACCCTAAAACAAAAGAAGTTGAGCAAGTTATAAAGAAAAACTGGAACATTCTGTTATCTATGCCAGAGTTAAAACAAATTATTACAGATGAACCGAGTTTTGATATAAAAATGAAAAGAATCTTAAACATAGATTATGTTTTAAAGATTTTAAGTTGGATGGGACCAAGGGCATAGGAGTTTACAGACAGAAAAGGCACCTTCCCTTGCCTAAATTGTAGTCGTTGTGAGGATTTGATAACTAATACTCAGTTTATTCATCCCCACACAGGTTATAAATATAATTTTGATTGTTATGCGAATTGTAACACAAATTTTATAGTATATTTAGCTACATACATTAAATGTTCTTCGTTTTATGTAAATAAAAGTAGTAGAAGACTAAAAGATCGTATTATAGAACACAAATCAGATATTAGGAGAAATGTAGCTACTAATGCATTAGCTAAACATGTAGCAGAAAATGGTAAGGAGTATAGATTTAAATTTAGGGTTATTAAAGTTATTTATAAAAATAGGAGAGGGGGTGATACTAATAATTTTTTTCTAGAAAATGCTGAATATTCTTGGATTGTGAGATTACAAGCAGATGTTTTCCTGGGATTAATAATACAGTGAGTATAAAACCTGTTTTGGTTAAAAAAACAGCATATACTGCATTAATAATACATGTAGTCGTTTAGGGCATTATACTGTGTATATTGTGTGTGTATATGTTTTACTGCAATATTTTAATATATACATATATATATATATATATATATATATATATATATATATATATATGTGTGTGTGTGTGTGTGTGTGTGTGTGTGTATGTGTGTTTTAGTATTGTATTTATGTTTTATTGGTTGGCTATGTCAGGTGATTTTACTAACTGTTATTTAAATGAATTGATTGTATTATTAATTGTTTAAGTACTGAGGAAGGGGAAACCCAAAAGCTTTGCTGTCTTAAGTGTTGTATTGTTGCATTGAAGTGTGGATATTGAACGTTCCAGTGCTCTCTTTTTTGCTGAATAACTGGATATAAACATAATAGATTGCCCCAAACATTGGTACTCTCAAGTCGCTGCAGGATGCTGTTTGCCAAGTTAACTCTGCACTCATTTTCCCATTATCTTAAGTTGAAACACACTGAGAAGTTTTTGCACAGCTTCATATGCTACACTGAACTTTCTGTTGTCCAGTGTAGAGATGATTGAAATGGAATTTCCCACTAGAGGGAGGGTAGCATACTGGTTAAGCTGTTTGCCTTACAGACACAAGGTGCAACGTTTGATTCTCACGTGGGTTAATTGGCTAGGCTTCAGATAACCCACAAGGGCAGTTAGCATGATGTCACAACTTGCCTGAAGCTAAAAACAACAAGCCAATGCTTTTTACTGAAACACGAGTAGTTGTGCTCACAGAGGATGTAGCTACTCTCAGTTATAGATTTGACTAACACCTAAAATTTAGACAGAAAGACCCTCCCCCCTTCATTGTCAGAAACTCAAACTAATGATCAAGCTTGCCATTTTTCTCTGCCATGATAAAAAGGGGGGAAAAAAGCAAAAACAAAAATTGCCCACTCAATGTGTAGCTCTTCTCGATATATATATATATATACATTCAACAAATGACACTTTGTTCTCTCTTAGAAATGGCCAAAAAGGCAAATTCTGCCTTGTGCTTCAATCTTTGAGGTCTATCAGCTACGTTTGTAGATAGTCTACTTGGGATTCTAGCACAATTTCTCTATGCTTTGAATCTTACAGTTCCCTAAAGACTTCCTGCAACCAGTCTGAATTGGACAGCACTGACTAAAATTCTCAGAAAGCCATTAGTTTTGTATTAATCAATTCCAGCATGGTAAAGTCTAAACCAGCAGGTGGGGTTGTGGCCAGTTCCATAAACAAGTGTCATGCAAGACATTTGAAGCTGTACCAAAAAATGACTTGGAGCCCCCTGCTTTTTTTAATTTTACCTCAGAGAGTTGTACAGTGCCTTCTAAATCTGTTGCATGTTTTAGTGCGGATGTTGAGACAAAAACAATTCTGGTGACTATTTTAGCAATCGGTGTGATATCACATGGGCAGGACACAAAAAAAGCTATTAGTCTCCAACTTAATTTTGTTAAATTATAAGTTTTGTTGTGTACATCTTTGTTTGTGAAAGGGAGAGAGAGCATGCCACCAACAAAATCACAGCAGAAACTCTACATATTTGATCAGCTCCTGTTTCTTCAGCAAAAATGGGGTTTGAAGCAGTTTTATTTACTGAACAGTTGCAGCCTTGTGGAAGGCAGCATGCTTACTCCATAGTCAGTGGACTGCACCCTCCTAAATCATAACCATAACCAAAACTGAAGTGTGTTAGCTGTATTAACCAGCACTTCCTTACCACACAGAGATGACAGAAGCTTATACAAAGACTGAGCATCCACAGAGGAATGGAATCTGGGCAGAACAGTCAGTTGAGGGATCCAAGCCTCAACGTGTTAAAAAAAAATACTCTCCAAGTCCATCCTGTCCAGAAGTTTATACTCTGACAGCAAGGCAGCAAAGACTATCATCTCTTGAACATAAAATGGAGCAAGGAGTTTGCAACGAAGTCCACAGTACCATGTTTGTTCAGGGTCTCACTCCACTAAGCTAACGTCCTTTGGATGACTGGAGCTTAGAGGGATTGTATCTGGTGTTTCCAGGTTATATACATGACATCTCTGATAACAGGCTCCATACTGTGGAAAGATTCAAAGTTCCTACTCCTTCCCCAGTCACTCATTTAAACATTATTGGAGATGGGTAGAAGGCGGATAGAAACCCATCCACTGTGTACTTCAGAAGCCTGAGATTTTGTCAAAGGAGGGGGTCATAGTGCAAAGAACTACATTTTTTCACTTATGAAATAATTCCTATAACTCTTCGTTTATTTTCATACTAATCCCCCTACACTTCAACATCCTTCACTTCTCTCATGCTATACGCCCATCTTACCACCCTTCTTACTCCTTGCCTTCTTTCTTTCATGTACAATCTACCACCTTTATAGCCCTGTTCCCTATCAAGAACTTTCTTCTATTAGCTATCTCAGCTATTAAAAGCTATATATAGTTTGTGAACAAGAACATGCTTGCAATAATTCCTTTGTTAGCCTAAATTACACTTCTAGTTCATTTTTGCTTTGTTACTTGTGTTTTTCACAACTTCTGTATCTCTGGTTGAACCTGGATATGGTCCAAGTGGATCAGTTTTCTACCCCGGTTAACAAAATACATAAATAAGTAAGTAAATTAATGTGGCAGACGGGGCAGCTGTCTTGAGCACCAGGTTGCAAGGGGTACCAATGGATGAAATTTTTTTAATACGTTTAATTTTCACCTTTCTATCTTCTTGATATTCATGAGGTCACAGTTCTTGACCCTCAAACCACCCTAAATAACAACCTTGCAGCTCTCGCTCACATTGACTTTTGAGGTCATGAGCTACAGCAGCGTGGGGGCTAGAAATCTCCAACCTCATGAACATGGGCATTGAGCAACATAACTTTAAACATACTTTGTACCAAGCTACTTTTATGTTGCCTCTCTTATCTGTTGATTAAGAGTTTCCTACAGGAGATACTAAAAATCGGAAAACAAGCAGTTATAGTATTCTAATGGAAATTATTCAGTTCAGGAATCATTTAATGTGTGGTATGCAAAAATGCTGTTTACTAAAGTCTGGCAACTTACATCACTGTGATAGTTTACATTTTGTGTGCATCTCGACCTACCTTACTTTCTGAACTACCTACCAAACCTATTTGCTGCTATGGTAACAGCTACAGACAGGAGGACATCTACAGCAACAGTTCGGAAACAGGAACAGGTAAAGTTGACACCACAACTTGACAATGTATGGAAATGGCAAGCAGCTCAATTCTGTATTTGTTTTCCCAAAACCTTCTCTTTAACATCTGGTAGTTACAGTGAAATGAATAGCTGCTGATGTTCCCTTCTGAATATCTGTTGGCCTCAGCTGTACAAGAAAGTATGACTATATCTAACTAAACTTGACATTTGCTATACCTTGAGCATATAGTGAAAAATCTGCATAAGGCCGCTGATCCTAGAGAAGTTACATCTTGAAAACAGAGTTTAAAACAATACCTAAAGATCCACATTTAGATCGCTTTAACTGTCTCCAGTAACAGAAATCTGTCATTTCCATTTGGTAGCTGCTGAGAAGCTTTCACATGGCCATTACCAGGTTGGTGTACATTCTATAATTCATTTAATTCAGATTAGTTTGCTGCTCGGGGACAAACTTCATTCAGCCATACTTGTTCACCCTAATGAAAAAACTTGTGACAAGCATATATATATATATATATATATATATATATATATATATATGCTTGCTCACTTTATCACTCCACCAAATGTATCTCAATATAGAAAGGTTCCTATATATTATGTCTGAAGATGTGGAAGAAATTTTACTGGAGTGCAAGTTACTTGTTTTTTGAGTCTTTGATTATTACTGCGTTAGCAGACAGAAAACAACCAATGTCAGAAGACATTTTAAAATGCTACATTTTGCTTTATACCCCAGCAACACTCCAGCAGAATGATAATGGTAATGAGGTGTATTTCTGAGATCTGTACATTAGCTATCCACAGCTAAAACTGTGATGCCAAATGGCAAAGTTTCAGTTTGCATCCCCTCGTCCCCCACACGCACACATCACATTGCTAGACATGTTCGGATATTTCAGAATAGCACTTATTACCATAGAGAAGTGATATGATAATATGTGGTAATGCAGAATGTCATTCAGTCAGAAGAGATTACAAGAACAAATGATGCTTTGCAGAATTATTTAAAAATATCGTATGTTACTTCTCTTTTGCAATAAACTGTAATGCAGAATGTCAGAGCTCCAAGCTCAACATCATCCTAAGTCATTCAGAAGAATACTGTTCTATTTCAGAGTAGTATTTATTACTGCATGGCCAACCTTACCACAAGTGCAAAAAAAAAAAAAAAAAAGCAAATAAAAACAAACCAAACTAAAACAAAAAAAATCAAATCATTAATAAGATCATCAAATACCTATTTATTGAAGTTTTTAGCGCTTTCTTCCAAAAACTTTGGACTTCATCAGAAAACAAATATGCAGAGCTTAAATAACCAATATCATAATCACATGACAAATTAGACAATAGAATTAAAACCACTAAGTCATCACTGGATGTATATTTCACATCTTATAGACGGAACAAAAGTTAATTTAAAATATATAAATCTTTAAAATTACTTGTGATGAGATTTTAATTTTAATAAACAAGAAATCAAAGTTATGTCGCTGAGCCCTGGTGGTGCAGCTGCCACCAGAGCCCCCACTGCTCCCAAAGATTAATTTACATGGGCAACCCCCTTGGGTTGTATCTCTAACTTGCTCCAATACATAAAATTTAAAAAATGGGAAGAATTACTGCTGATATGTTTATACAGAACATTTGTTTCTTTTTTTACTTCATATAAATGCTCATATATTCTCACAGCCTGTGCTCTGTCTTCTCGACATAGAATGCAGGGCATTTCTGACAGGTGGCAAGGTACACGACACCTTGGCTACTGCAATTAAATCCACCTGTCATTTTAATGCTCACATCATTTATTGGAGGTTGACTGTTAAAAAAGTATTATTAATTGTGTCACTAACTAAAGTATACCAGTTAGGAAATCACATGAATCCTTACATAATCAACTTGTTGCAACCCAGTTTTTAAGTGGTGGTCTAAACATTTGGCTAAAAAAGAAGTTTTAGAAATACTAGCCTCTGGTTTAAGTAGGGAGTTATAGGGGTTCTTATGCATCTCAAAACACCCCAAATATAGTAGGTATTAATGGTTGATCAATAACCAAATATTTACATTTGTTAAGGTTAATTTGACTTTGCATAATCAGATCGTACAACACTGAATCCATTTTCTGATATGATACATTGATTTCATTCAAAGGTGATTCAGAATAAACCTTCTTAAATAATATATTATAAATCTTTTGTATATAATCCATCTGGTCAATAACTACTTACCCACCCCCCCTTTATCAGGTCACATAATTCTAATGTTTCCCGTTGCCTGTAGTTCATATAGCAATTTCTTGTGACCAGTAGACAAATTATACCATTTTAACACTGGTCAAGAGTCACAATGAATGCAATTGCATCACCAGGGATCAACAACATGACTTTTATTTATTGTTTATTAAAATCTCATCACATGTAATTTTAAAGATTTGTGTATCTTTTGACAAGTTCAAGAATCTACCTGTCCTGGATGATGTAATTTCAGGATGGGGTTTATCCAGCAAATAATCCTCTCACTAGGAGGCCTGAGACTAACAGGGCTATTATGCCATCTACTAGACAACCAATTTTAGAGAATTTCAGTGGAGAATGACTGAAGGAATGCAAGGTAGTTAGCACTTGCAGGTTGCCTTAGTCATCTGGAGCACTTCATCCTAAATATCTGATAAGGTTTAGCAGAACAGAAAGACTACCTAGAACCTCGGCAGTGAATCATCATCAACCGCCTTTCCCCCCCATTTTCTTCATGGGGTTGGGGTGTTGTGTCAACTGTTGCCATCTCTCTCTATTC
Organism: Protopterus annectens; assembly: GCF_019279795.1. Taxonomy (NCBI): domain Eukaryota; kingdom Metazoa; phylum Chordata; order Ceratodontiformes; family Protopteridae; genus Protopterus; species Protopterus annectens. Next base: position 494,811,168 of record NC_056745.1, read on the forward strand.
AATACCTCTCTCCTGCCTTCTTCATCACTCACACTTGACCATCACAGGGCTTCTCTCACACAATCCATCCACCTCTTTGCTGGATGCACTCATTTCCTCTTGCCTTCTTCCTGTCCATTTCAAATCATCTTTACCAGATTTTCTTCTGCTTTTCTACATGCACTAAACCAATGTAATCTGTCCTCTTTGACCTTTTCTGTAATTGGAGCTACTTTGGCTACTGCTCTTATGTGCTCGTTTCTTTATCAGTCCCACAGTGTGCATCCTACCACCTGTCTCAGGCACTTTATCTCAATCACCTCTAGCTTCCTCAACTGCTCTGCCTTTACTGCCCAGGTTTCTGTACCACAAAGTAGTACTGGTAATACCACTGTTTTGTACACCTTACTTTTCAGCTTCTTTGCCATTCTTCTGTAATGCATTACACCTGACACTATATGCCAGTTGGCTGCAGCCCCACTAATTATGGCTTTGATCTGCTCATTCAGACTTCCCCTCTGCTCAACAAGCCCATCCAGACACTTGAAGCTGATAACTTGTTCCACTATTTTCCCTATCTCAAGTCTCAGCTCCTTCTGATTTCCTCTTTACTGCCATTATAACTTATCTGTACTCAGTTTCATTCCATGTGCCTTTAGTTTTGCATTCCATTTCCCTATCTTATGCTGAAGCTCTTCCACAGAGTCTGCCTGTAATGCTACATTGTATGCATACAGGAACTTTGTTGATGTGTCCCATCTGACTTGTTTGCTGATGTAAGTCCATCCCCAGTCTTAACAGCAGTGGGCTTAGAGCTTTACTCTGATGCACACCCACTCCCACTGAGAACACCCCTGTTAGACTGAACACTGTTTGTACTTGAGTCACTGGGTCCTTGTACACAGCTTGTACTAATTCGACCAATGTTTCTGGGACTTTGAAACACCTCAGGACTGCCCGAATCAGCTTTCTTGGGACCTTGTCATATGCTTTCTCCAAGTCTAGGAAAGTCCAGTTGTAGTCTTTCCTCATGTCTAGCTTCTCAACTATCTGTCTCACTAAAAACATTGGTTCAGTTATGCTACTTCCTGATCAGACTCCAAAATTCTCATCTCACTTTCTACTACTCTGCATATTCGTTTATCAGTCATCCACTTTTATGCAATGCGACAGGTGTTTGATACCACTGTACTGCCCACAGTTGTGAATGTTCCCTTTGTACTTGAACACTGGCACTAGTATGCTTATTCGCCAGTCATTTGGGATATGCCTTTCTTTACACACTGCTATGAGTAGCCTCAGGAGCCATTTATCTCCTATCTAACCCAGTATCTTTATCATAACTGCTGTGGCCTCATCTGAGCATGCTGTTTTCCCAGACTTCATTTTCCTTAGTGTTGCTCTTACTTCTTATATGGTGGGCTCCTCCACTTCTCTCATCATCGGCTGTGTCTACAGCAGTACAGCTTCTGTGTTTTTTTTTTAATTCAGAAACTGCTGAAAGTACTCCTTCCATCTGCCTTTGATGTCCTGTGGACTAGTGAGTAGGCTGTTGCTGGCATCTCTAATGAAGGATGTCTGACTATATTCTTTATGTCTTTGTGCCATCTACTGAATCACTTTCCAGAAGCTGGTAAAGTGCATCTGATGCCTTGCTATATCAACTCTTTTCTTAGGCTCTTTGTTAGCCAGCCAGTATTCTTTTTAGCCACATCCATCTTTTCTATATCCCACTTTTTCATGTACTCCTTCCTTTTGATGTCTTCATGGACTTTTGCATTACACCACCAACTTTTCTTATGTACCTTATTTCCCTACCTGGCTTGGCTGCATATCGGTTCTGTAGTCCTCACAAATGTTCTTTTGAGATGCTAACATTCTTCTTCAACTTCACCCATTTCCTCTTCTTCTTGAGGTGATAAAACATTGAGTAATTCCTCGAACTATTGTGCTTTCTCTCCAGTCAACTTCCAGGTCTTCAGCCTGGTCTCTGTTGACCACAGAGCTTTACCCGACCAGTGGTTACAGCGGATTATGGCAATTGTTTCAATGAGGATGACTGCAAGAAGGAAGTCTACCTAAGTTCCATAATGGCCACTCTTGGATGTGATCCTGTGACACACACTTTCTGAACCATGTGTTAACTACTATCAAGCCATTTACCAGACAGAAGTCTAGAATGGGCTCTCTTTCTTTATTCCTCTAGCCCCACCCATGAGAACCTAGGCAGTCCTCATATCCTGTTCTGTCTGTCCCCACATGTGTATTCAAATCATCCATTACCAACACCAATTCATTCCGTCGTGCTTCACCTAGCAGTTCCTGTAACTGCTGCCTGAATACACTCTTCCTCACTATCACAACCCAGCTGTGGAGCGTAGGCTGAAATTATGTACACTTCTCCATCATTAGTGTTGAGTCTCATTGCCATGGGTCTCTCTCTAATTCTGATAGCACCCCATACTGCCTTATGAAGTCTTGCCCTCACTACAATTCCCACACCATTTCTAGCCTGTGCTCCTCCTAAGTAGTAGACTCAGGATCCCAAACAAATCGGCTTTACTGCCCAGTCCTTCCATCTTGTCTCCTGGATACAAAGGATATCCAGTCTCCTCTTTACCATCATTATATCTACTTCCAAGCTCTATTCTGTCAGTGAAACTACATTAAGCATCACAATTCTTACTTCATGTTTGGCAGGTTTTTTAGTTTTACATCCAGTTTTCACTTAACAGAGTTACCCACAGGTAACCTAAGCTGGGAAAATGGACTCTGGCCAGCCAGCAGCTTAATGACACAGAGCTGCTGGGCATTATGGTGGGCACACACTGGCCAATAGGTGCACATACACCACTCCCACAATCTGCATGGGTCCCTGACGTAGGTCAACCGGGTCCTCAACCCACTTAGCAAATACTCGTGGTGTGCACTTGGTAACATTAGTCAATACAACTGAATCATCTAGAGCTATATTTTACACTGTTGACTGGCTAGCCCTGCTATGGCATGCAGTCTAATCCATGTTATCCTAGCTTGAGGATACTGCACACCACGTAGATGTCCAAAGTTGTTTGTCTGCACAACTCTTCCCACTATAGGACACCATGTTGAGTCACTGCTGCTGCCCACAGCTCCATACATTGGTGAGCTTGTGATAGAAACTCTCAACATATTTTTTTGCAGGAGGGAGGAACCCCACAGAAACACATGGAGAGCATGCAAATTCTAAGCAGCTATTAGCTGGAGCTCAGGATTGAATCTTGTACCTTGTGCATGAGAGGCAAAGGCAGTGCAGACGTGTAAAATCTTAACATAACAGCAACACTGCTGCAGTATTCTTTACCTAAGGGATCTCCTGCCAAGGATAGTCCAACATCCATTCAACATACCAAAGCCTTTAGGTCTTAAAGGTGCCGTACAACGCATGTAGGCATAGGGCTTAAAGGTGATGTACAGATGCAAACACTCAGAAATGAAAAAGCCCTAGGAGGAATAAAATACCCATATGGACAAAGAAAACATGTACAACCAGAAGGGGAAACAGGAAGAAGACAATGAGCCCCTTGGCCAGGACGGCAAGAAAAAGACAAGGCAAGAGATAGAACAGAGGGGGCAGGAGGAAGGGAGCCACCAGAAGAAGACATAGCTCTGGTGGAATGTGCCCTAACAGATGAGGGGAGATTCTTCCCATGAGGCACATAACAAAAGGAAATGTTTTGGAAATTGAAGTAGAAATAGTCTGCTTGGAAACAGGCCTGCCCTGGCCCTGGAAATAATATCCAACTTTTAATGCTTAGTGAAAGAATGAACACAGGACCAAGCAGCAGCCTCAAGAATGGAACTAGTATACAACAGCACTAGAGGAGGCAACTGCCCTAGAAGAAAGTGTCTTTACAGATGAGGAAAGACATTTCCATGAAAACAACAACAAAAAGAAATGGCCTTAGAAAACCAGAAGACATTTTAGAAACAGCCAAACCCAAAGTCCTGGGATGAAAAGAACAAAAAAGCTGTTGAGATTTGCGAATAACTTTAGTTTTATCCAAATAATACCTGAGCTGTTTATGCAAATCCAGGGTATGAACCACCTTCTAATTGACAGACTGCAAAGAAGGAAAAAAATAAAGATAGATAAACTGACTGATCAAGGGCAACTCATTGACTACCTTGGGCACAAAAGTAGAATTAAAACAGAGAGACTCCCTGTCTCCATAGAAAACTAAGAAAGGTGGAATAGCCATGACAGCCTGAAGTTCAGACACTCTCTTGGCTGAAAAGAGGGCTAAAAGAAGACCAGTCTTCAGACTACAATGTTGTTAAGAAGCTGAAGAAGCAGGCTCAAAAGGAGCCAGAGTCAGTTTTTCAAGTACAAAACTGCGGGTCCCAGGAAGGTGGAATAGGCTTCTTGGGAGGCCTGATATGAAGGATGCCTTTAAGAAATTGCTTGACCTCAAATCTAGAAGCCAGATGATGTGTCAAGGATAGAAAAGCAGAAATTGCTGGCAGGTGAGCTTTAGCTGTAGAATATGCCAACCCAGCATGGAGCAGATCACACAAAGAAGAAAACCAGAGGAACCTCCACAGACAGGGGATCCTGATAGCGAGAGAGGCACCACACATAAAATCACTTACACTTGGATGTACATGATTTCCTAGTAGTGAGTTTCTTGGCCTCCTGCAGAACCTGAGGCATGCCCTTAGAAAAGAAATAGCCAAAAGGTTTCCAAACCCTATCACCCAGAGTGTCAGCTGAAGAGTGGACAAGTAAGGATGGATAAGATATCCCTTGTCTTGCGTGAAAAGATTCACCCAATGAGCTAAATTGGGGTGATGAAGTAAACTGTAGTGACTGCCCTGGCCACGTGAGAAAAAAGGGGGAACCAGTGCTGTCTGGGCCATACTAGCAAGATTTTGGGAGAGTCCTGCTGGATCTTGTTCAAGACTCATGATAACAGAGGAAGGGGAGGGAAGGCAAGACGTACAAAAACATCCCCTTCCAAGGAAAACAAAGGTTGTCCACTTTCCAAACCAGAAGACTTGGGACTCTGGAAAAGAGTAGAGGAAGTTGTCTTCTCAGAAAGGTAGCAAAAGATCTACCTGAGGAATGATCCACTGAAGGACAAATGTTGAGGAACACATCTCTCAGAAGCATCCATTCACGAGCTTGCGTGTTGGACCTGCTCAGGGAGTCTGCCACTAGACTGTGCTCTGAGGAGATGTAAACTGCCTGAAAAGACTGGACAGCTAGATCCCAGACCTGGAGAGCTACTCTGCAAAGAAGTTAGGATCTCATGACCCCTTGCTTGTTGATATACCACATCACTGTGGTGTTGTCTGCCAGAATTTTGAGGGGCACATACTGAAAGTGGGAATGAAAAGCCCAGAGAGCCAGAGGTATCTCCTTTATACTGATGTAGTCTAATCTCTGATGAGGAGGCCAGAAATCCTGAACTTTCTGAAGGCCACAGGAGGCTTCCCCACCCCCCTGCCTGAGGCATCTGTAAAGAGCTCCTGAGTTGGAACTGGATATTGAAATGGAAGCCCTGGGTTGAATGAAAGTTGATGAATCCACCACTGAAGCTCGAGTTTGAGACAAGGAAGGAAAGGCACTGGAAAGTCCAGGGGGTGGCAATCTCAAAGCCACATTGATGTGAGATACCAGTGGAGTTTACTTATATGGAGCCTGGCCAGAAAGAACCATGGGTATTGTGGAAGCCACAAATCCAGGAACCTAGAGAAATTCCCTAGCCTTGATAGCCAATTAGAGAGACAGCATTGGGGCCAGGCAGAAATGCCAACATGGGAACTGTCTGAAGTCTGCAACAGAGGAAAACATGATCATGAGAAGGCATCAAAATTGACTTCTGGAAGTTTATGGTGAACCCCAGACTTTAACAGGGAAGTAGTAAACTTGAGTTCCTGAAGCAGAGTGTTGGGGGAAAAAGCTTGAATAAGCAGATCATCTAGATAGGTAAAGTTCTGAATTCTTTGGATCCTGCAAAAAAGCACTGACAGCAATGAGGGATTTGATGAATACCCTTGGAACAGTAGAAAGGGCAAAGGGCAAAGCAGAGAACTGAAAATGCAAGGAAGAGACAGAGAAACTTGAACATTTCCTGGAGAGAGGATGGATGGAGATGTGAAAGTATGCATCCTTGAGATCCAGAGAGACCAGAAAAGCCTTGGGTAAAAGAAAAGGAAACCATGTCTGCAGGGATAAAATCTGAAAGGAAAAAATTTTGAGAAAGGTGTTCAGCTAGGAAAGATCCAGAATTGGTCTCCAAGTGCCCTCCTTTTGTGGGACCAGAAACATTCTGGGTAAAATCTCTTCCCTACCTGAACAGGACGCATGGCTTGAATGGTGCCCTGAGCCAACACACAGTAAAGAACCTTTGGAAAATGAGAGAGCTGTTCTTAAGCAGTTTGAGGGATGCCTGAAAAGGGAGGAAGGGATTTCCAAACCATGGAATAGACCTGATGGACAATGGACAGAACCCAAGAGTCTGATGTGATATCTAGTCAATTTGGGAGAGACAGGGACAGATGGAGAGATAAGGAAACCTGGTCGAGGGCAGGAGGAAACAAACTGTCAAACGGAACCCGGCTTATCCTGGAAAGCAGGTTTCTGTGAGGCAGGTGCCAGAGTAGACTAAGCAGGAAGTACATGCCTAGAAAGTACAATTGTGTACACTTACCATAAATGTAGATGTTCGAGTGTATTCACTGTCGCAGTCATTACATTTGGGTTATCTGCTTGCAGGTTGCCCTCAGTCGGCCTGATTAACAAAGTCTTGGGTCCTGCGTCAGTTGCTGTCCCTTCTTCCATGACGTCAGGGGTATAAAACATGCAGCCGACCCCACTACATCAGTTTTTCTTGCCCCAGATGTCAGGTGCCCCCCTAATGGGAAGCAATTAAACATAAAAGCACAAAGATATACCTCCAACGAAAAAGCAAATACACCAAAAAGGCTTTTAAGCATAGTAAAGGAAAGTAGAGGTATTGCCAAAATAAGTTAGGGGGCTGGAGGGAGGGTAACCAGGACTGCAACAGTGAATACACTCGAACATCAACATTTATGGTAACTGTACACAACTGTATTATGTTCTTCGTGTTTCACTGTTACAGTCATTACATTTGGGTAGATTCCCAAATCTATGGTTGGGAGGAGGAATTTAGATAGCATTAGGGCCAGCTATAAGGCCCTGCAAGACTGCAGTGGCAAAGCCAGCTCTGGATTTAGAGAAAATTGGCAAATGATAATGCTTGGTGAAAGTATGTACAGAACTCCAGGTAGCAGCTTCTAGGATGTCCCTGGTAGGGACGCCTCTGAGAAAGGCTTTAGAGGTAGATGCAGCCCTGGTGGAGTGAGGTCTGATCCCCTGGGGGATAGGTTTTCCATGGTGCTTATAGCAGAAATGAATGCAATGGCTTATCCATTTAGAAATGGTTTGCTTTGAAATAGCCTTCCCCTCTGCCCCTGCAGCAAATGCCACCAGCAGTTGTTCAGATTTCCTTTGAGGTTTAGTCCTGTCCAAGTAGAATCTAAGTTGTCTGTGCACATCTAAGGAATGCAGTATCCGTTCCCCTTTATTCTGTGGATTGGGAAAGAAGGTTGGCAAATGAATAGACTGATTAAGAGCCACACTGGATACCACCTTGGGCATGAAGGATGGATTGGTTCTGAGGGACACCCTGTCCGAATGAAAGATGATGAAAGACTCCACTGCCATAAGGGCCTGTAATTCAGATACCCTTCTAGCTGAAGTGATTGCTAAAAGGAAAGCTGTTTTCCAAGAAAGAAATTTTAAGTCTGCAGTAACAGCTGGCTCGAAAGGAGGTACAGTGAGTTTCTCCATGACAAAGTTAAGGTCCCAGGCTGGGGTTGGAGCTCTTCTGGGTGGTCTCAGATTTTTGGCTCCTCTCAGGAACTGCTTGAAAAGTGGATGAGAGAAGAGGGGAAGTTCTGTGTTATGAGCTGAAATGGCTGAGGCATGGATTTTAATGGAGGAAAAAGACAGGCCCTTGTGAAGCATCTCAGTTAAGTACTGTAAAATCTGAGGTAAATTGGGTGCTGCTGTGCTCATCCCTTGAGAATGGTTCCAGGCAATGAATCTTTTCCATTTTTCAGCATAAGATTTTCTAGTACTAGGCCTCCTTGCCGCTAAAATTATATCCATCACAGGTTTGCTGAGGGATGGTAAAGGAGAGATTAAGTAATTAGCCAGGCTGCAAGGTTCAGTGTTGGAAGCTGAGGGTGCAGAATCTGGTTCTCCTGCTGAGACAGCAGGAAAGGAGTCTGAGGCAGGTGCCATGAAGATAACTGTGACACACTGCGCAGGAGGGGGTACACCAGTGTTGGTGCGGCAAGTCTGGAGCAATCAAAATCATCCTTGGTTTGTCCTATTTGATTTTTAGTAGTACTTTGGAGAGCAGAGGCAGAGGGGGGAAGGCATACACTGATATGTTTTTCCAGCTGAAGGACAGAGCATCCACTTTCCAGGCTTGTTTGTGGGGAGTCCTTGTGCAAAATTTGTCCAATTGGTAGTTCTGGGGAGAGGCAAACAGGTCTATATCTGGGCTCTCCCATTTGCTTGTCAACATGTTGAAAATCCTTGGTTCCAGTTTCCACTCGTGTGGGGTCCATGAGGTTTCTGCTTAGTCGGTCTGCCAGTGTATTTAATTTTCCTGGCAGGAATTGAGCTTGTAGGTGCACTTGGTAGCTCAAGGCTGTGTTCCACAATGCCATGGCTAGTCTGCAGAGGGGGTAAGAATGTGTACCCCCCACTGCTTGTTTATGTACTACATAACAGTGGTGTTGTCAGTCTTTACCATTAGTTGTCCCCATTAGCTGTCCTGGAAGAATGTGGTCCATGAAGGCTGTCAGAGCATTCTGTACAGCTGACATTTCTTTTTGATTGATATGCAGGTGCATTTGACTTGAGTTCCATTTGCCCTGAATGCACTTTCCTGCTAGGTAAGCCCCCCCCCCCCCATGCATAGTCTGATGCATCTGTTGTTAAGGTTTGGGCGGCAGGGGGTGGTGTGAAAGGTAGTCCCTTGTTTTGGTGGCAGGCCTCTGCCCACCAAAGGAACTCTAGGCGTAGGCAAGGTATGATAGGAATCATTGTTTCTAGGTCTTGAGAATGTTGACACCATAGGCTTTTTATATACCACTGTGTTTCCTCATATGCAGTCTTGCATACGGAATTAGAAGAATGCAGGAGGCCATGAACTCCAAGGCTTGCAGTATTTGTCTTGCAGATAGCAGGGTTTTTGTGGCCACTTGTTTGAAGTAGGTTGTCAAATGAATTTGCTTTTCTGGCGTGAGGTAAGCCATCTGGAAAGTTGTATTCAAGCTTGCTCCCAGGAATATAATTTGTTGACAGGGTACCAGGTGTGATTTCTTTTCATTTATGGTGTATCCCAGACAAGTTAGAAACCTTTTTACAAAGGCTAAATGATTCAAAAGAATGTCCTGGCCTTCTGCCTGAATTAGACAATCATCTAGGTATGGGTATATTTGAATATTTCTTTGCCTGCAAAATGCAATAAGTGGAGCTAGGCACTTTGTGAATACCCTGGGCACAGTAGATAATCCAAAGGGCAGTGCAGAGAACTGATAGTGCGTGTATAGCCTGCTTTGAAGCGTAGGTATCTTCTGCAAGATTCCCTGATTGGGATGTGCAGGTATGCTTCTTTTAAATCTAGTATTGCCAACCTGGCATCTTTGCCTAGTAATTAATGGAAGTAATTAGTGAAGAGTCAGCATCTTCAATTTTGGAATCTCCAAAAAGGTGTTTAGAGTAGACAGGTCCAGGATAGGACGCCATGAATTGTCTTTTCTGGGTACTAGGAAAAGTCTCGAGTAGAAACCTTGTCCCTTTTTCTCTTCTGGTACCAGCTGAATATCCCACATGCTTAAGAGAGAAAGTACTTGTTTTTGGGCCACTGCCCACTGATTTGGGGGTAGGTCCGGCCACCCACTTGGTGTTGGCAACGTGTGGAAGTGAAATCTGTATCCCTGGGACACTATATTTAAAACCCATTTGCCCTGGGCAATGAGTTCCCAATTCTTTGCATGAAGAGCAATCATTCCCCCCAAAGGGGCAGTCAGTTGATAAGTGCCTGGAATTTTTAAAAGGAAGTCATTGAGACAGTTTACCATAGGGGGAGTCTTATTATTCCCAGACTTGGAAGTGGAGGCCCCCACTGCTTACTTCTGTGAGTCCCCTGGGACTGAAACCTGGGGTTGTTGCTGTGTCTGGGTTTGGCTTGAGAAGACCTGGAAGGGGCTGGAAAGGACCAATTCTTAGAGGGCCAGTGCCTACTAAATCTAGGGGGCTGAACTTGTAAAAAATCAGTCTGCATAGATTTAGCCTCTTCCATCTTTTTAAGAACTTTCTCAGCCTTGTTGCCAAACAGGCGGTCCTGATTTAAAGGAGCATCCAACAATTTAGCCTTAACATGGATCAGGCAAAGATTGCTCCTTAAGCCAAGCATGCCTTCTGAGTACAGACCCAGTAACAGCAGCCCTGCAAGAGGCCTCTAATGAATCAAAACCACATTGCAAAGTATGTTTTCCAACTTGTTCGGCAGAATGCATTAAATCTTGTAATTCTTTATTTCCACAGAGTCGGGAATCGACATCATTTTCTGTTTAAGCAGTCCAATAACATGTTGCTGATATTTTAACATATGAAACTGGCAGTTTAAAGCCTTAATGGCCAAGGTTGCATAAGTGTAAACCTTCTTACCCCATCTATCCAGCGTCCTGGAGTTTCTATCAGAAGGGGTAGGATTTTTAGCAGTAGAAGCCTTAATGACCTTGGGCTCCTGTGAAATAGTTACTGGATCTGCAATAGGATTTTTGAAAAGGAACTTGTGGGACTCAGTGACCCTATGGTATCTGTCATGCTTTCTGGGAGCAGGAGGCAGGGAATCAGGGGCCAAACTAGATTCCGAGAACGCATCATCAATAATATCTAGTACAGGAGGAATAGCTAAAGGCCTATGCTGAGGTAGGAGAAGGAAATCCCTACGCCTCTTTTTTTGAATCAGAAAAATCCTGGCTTTCCCAGTGGAAATGCTCCCTTAGAGTATGTAAGGTTTCCCCAAAAGAAAAAATCCTCAGGAGGGAAAGCAGAGGGAATAGATTTCCGCTGCATCAGAATCCTCATAAGTAGGTAAGGGCAAATCCAGATCATCAGAAGAGTCAGAAAAAACAGGATCCTGATCAGATGATTCATAATCAACCTCAATCCTAGGCCTCTTAGAAGGGGGGGGGGGGGGTTGGCTACCCCTGATTAGAGTTATTATATCTTCAGGCATTCTTATCATTTGTTTTTTAGGCATACAGGCCTGAGCGTTGTTTTTTTAGACATGGATCGAGATTTAGGCCTAAGTAATGAAGGAGGCGTCAATTTAATATGCAAGTCCGTAGGCCTGAATACACCCTCAGAAGCCGGTGACGGACAGCTGAGGGTTCCATAGTTGAAGCATCTTGCGGCATACCGGACTCCGAATGGGTCTCAGTAGAGGTCTGTGAATCAGAAGTTGCAGGTATCAGGGTCTGCGAAAGCGCCTCACTGAGTACCGGTGAACTGGCGACTGGCTTAGGAGAAGCGTCGTCGCCAGTTTTGGACCTCGGTGGCCAGTCTCTCTCTTTATCTTTGTGTTTTTTCAGAATCCCTGTAGTCGGATGGCTAACAGATGACATTTCTGGATAATTAAACCGAGAACCGAAATATTTAGAGGCGAAAATATACCGACGATGGATAGTGCGCTGATTAAATAAAGCACAAAACCGACAGCAAGGTACGTCGTGGTCAGGGCCTGGGCAAGGAATACAGTACGAATGAAAATCTTTATGTGGTATTTGCTTTTCACAAGTAATGCAATTATTAACTTTTACTGACATCGGTAAGGAGCAAGAAAAAGTTTCCCCAACAGGGTACTCAGCTTTAGTTGAAGACTTCAGTTCTGAAACTCGAAAATGAAAATTTCAGGAGTCGGCTGACTGGCACTTGCGAACTGCTTCTGCTTCGGGCATCGCACAGCAAGAAAGACTGATGTAATGGTGTCGGCTGCATGTTTTATACCCCTGATGACCTGACGTCATGGAAGAAGGGACAGCAACCAATGCAGGACCCAAGACTTTGTTAATCAGGCTGACTGAGGGCAACCTGCAAGCAGATAACCCAAATGTAATGACTGCAACAGTGAAACATGAAGAGCATCCTTATTTTGTCCTTAGGAAGACGGCAAGCTACCTACAAATGAAAGGGATAATTACTCTGAAATTTGGGAATAGAAGAAACAAATACATGTACCAGCTCCTGCAAAGCTTTACCGTTTATCTAGAGAGACATGCAACGTTTAGCTGCAGCAGACCCAAAAAGACTTTTATTATCCAAAGCAGCATCCACACTTGTGGCCTTAATGTCATCAGGCAAAGCGTGAAGACAAAGCCAAAACTTATGAGTCATAACTAAGCCAAAGTTAGCAGCCCTGGAAGACGCATCAACTACATTTGACGGAGTGGCGGGCAACTTCAGAAGTAGAGCCCAGCAGGGAAAGGGGCAAAGCCTTCCCTTAGAAACCTCAGAAAAGACGACCAAAACATACATAGTCATACAAGTCTGATAGGATAGAGTGGCAGCAATGTAAACTTTTTTTCTCAGTCTTATACAGCCCTACCAGCCTTATCAGCAGGTAACAGCTTGGCAGAGGGCAATAACTTGGATGGCTTATCAGAGGAGAATGACACTACAAAAGGGTCAGCAGAGGGGTATTTATAAAGAAATTTGTACTCCTCAAGCACTTTATAGACTCTATCTGGCATCTTAGGTATAGGGGGTTACAGATGCTGCTGAGAAAGTATCCAGAAGGGCAGCCAGAACAGGAGGAACAGCAGATGGCTTAGGAGACTCATAGATGGTGCTCATAATACCTTTCCTAAACTTCAGAGACTTGACAACAATCTCCCTTAAAATAACCCATCATGCAGGCAATGGTATCCTCAAAAGAGACTTCCCCCGAGAGGAATGCAGACTTATGAAATCTTCCTCCATAGTCCAAAGGGGAAGGGATTTGAGAAGAGTAAGCCAAAGAGTCTTCTGCTGAGTCCAGGTCCTCATCAGAGGAACCCAATTCTGCAGACCTCTTGAGAGACGTGGAAGACCAGGGAAGAGCAGGCACAGAGACCCCCTGAGGAGGCTTCAAAGTCATCAAAGCATTAAATGTACCCCGAGTGAAATCCTGACATTTATGTTGGGGAGCCTTATCAATAGGTGAAATATGCTTTGCTTTTTGTTTCTTCTTCTGAGGAATGTCAGTACGAACACCCTTGAACAATCAGACCCCTGGTAAGACTCAATAATGGCTGTAGGAATCTCATCCCTAACAAAGATCTGAGGAATTCTCTTGGTCCTTCAGATATAATCAGCTGAGATTTCCCCTCAATGTTAAGCACAGATGTTTGAAAAGCCTCCAAGGATGTGTGAGAAGCCACATCCATGCCAGCTTCCGATGGGGTCATGGCAGAGAAATCTGAAGCAACCAAACAGTCCTCTGGGCTTTTACCAGCCTAGAGAGAGAGAGACAGATTCTCGGGGGAGGCTGGACACCAGCTGGATCAGACCCAACTTTTTTAGAGTTCTTCTTGGCAGACAGTTGGCCCTCAGGACTGGAGAATTCCACCACAGCACCATGAGCCAACAACTTCAGACACTGGTTCTCTAGGTAAATGGAGGAGGAGGATAGACTACTAAGGGTGTTGGGCACAAATGCCTGGTAGACAGAGCACTGCATATGGTCTCGGGAAGCACCCAAACAGAAGAGACACTGGTTGTGATGGTCTTTATGAGGAATCTGCCTTCCACACAGACATTTTCCCTTTCAGGATGACATAAATATAAGCACAAAATTTGAGAGAATGAGAAGAAACCCCAATGGGGCACTTATCTGTAAACACGGCTTGGTAACCATCACAGTAGAAGGGCAATCAGACTACTGTTCAACAAGGGTGTTCAGGCTGGCAACAAAGTTGTTGTGTGTGTGTGTTTCACCTTTATGCCCTTACACCTTGTGCACGGTGCACGCATGTGACATATGGCACCTATAAAACTAAAGGCTTTTTTATACTGGCCAGACATTGGGCTATCCTTGGCAGGAGCTCCCTTACGTAAAGAATACTACAATGATATGGAAGGACATCTTTTCCATTATGCCAACTGGTCTCAGCATGAAAACCAGTATTAATCCTTCCTTGGAAGATTCTTAATAGTTTTCTCAGATCTCATCAGAAGACACTGCAGTGTAGCATAAGGTCGGTGGCTGCACTCATGAGTGCGTCATCTTCAGGACAAGATTTTTATTTATTTTACATTTGTTGACCGGGATAGTCCGACTGGATACATGTCCATTTTCAGCGGAGGCCCGGGGAGAAAATTTCCAAGGGTAAGCAGATACAACATTACATAATACCAGCATTACATATTACAGACTATTTACAGAGATTACATAAGTAAGTAAGTTAAACAAGTTCCACAGGTTAGAGTTAATCCTGAGCGTAAGTCAGGATTAAATTAAATTACACAGTAAGATGGTTAACAGATTTTCACACATTCTAGAGAGAGTTAGCCAGGCTTGATACAGTGACATAGCCAGTTAAGTGACAAATGTTGTTTGAGTCTAGTTTTAAATTGACCTAAGGTGGAAAGTAAGGTAATATCAGCTGGAAGAAAGTTCCAGGATCTACTTACAGAGTTTGCAAAGAGACAGTCACCGGCTGTGTTATTAATTTTGCTAGTCTGAATTAGTAGGTTGTTAGAGGATCGAAGCGGTCTAGGATTGTTATAGGGGGTGATAATATTTTTAAGTACAGGAGTATTGTCCGGATTATAGAGGATTTTATAGGCCATAATCAGTTGGTTATACTGGATTAGGCTGGGTAGTTCAAGCCACCCAAGCTGGTTTAGATTGATGCAATGATGTGTCCAAAATGGCAGCCCAGTGTTAAATGTTAAATCGCAGTCTTGAGTTGGTGGTAGTGTAGTGGATGTAAAAGATCCCACAGCACCTATCAAAAAGAGTAGGGAAGTTTCCCAAAGTTCTGGCCAAACGTCCCGTAGTAGTACAAATACCACCTTGAGTCTCCCCCCCCCGAAAGGAGGCCACAAGCCTAGTGGAGTTAACCTGGTCAACAAAGGATGAAGAAATAAATAAATCTCACCCTTGCTAGGGTGTCAGTTTGGCTGACCTGCAGTACTCCTCTTGAAAATTTACCTTGCTAGGGTGTCAGTTTAGATAACCCACAGTATTCTTCTTAAAATGAGTACAAGTCATGCTACACTGTGGAAAATATCACTAGCAGTAACAGCACTGGTTATCAAGTCTGCAGCATCAAATGTACAATTAGTCATATGAAACTGTGGCAGATACAAAATTATGTTTTTTCTACACAGTCAAAGCCTCCTGAGGGACAGAAAGTATAGAGAGTTTTTCAATACTTAATACAATTCTGAAAATTAGAAGTACGAAAACCTGTAGACTTAAAGTAGCAAAAACAATATATCTGTCAGGAGCAGTGCGGAAGACTGTGCAACCAATGCAACGCCTAATCCAGTATCACAACTAACTGCTTATCAGTGCTCACATGCACCCACCCACTTAACTGCCTTCCAAAAAGAGCTTAACATATCAAAATCCAGCATGGGGACAACACAGGGCCAAAACTAGGAATGAGAGGGCCAGTGGGACAACTATCTCAAACCTTATTGGCATGTATCCAATCACTCAGAGGCAGACAAATGCAAAAAAAAAATCACTGAAGAGCCAATAAGATCCAGAAATAGTCCTGGGACTTTTTAGTTTGTGCATCACTTGCTTGATAGGCATTACTCTGACACTGCAAGTTGAAGTGTGTGGCAGTGTCACTCCAGTCCTCACTCCAAGAATGGATGACAACAGGGCACATTAAATAATGAACTCATACTTGTCTGAGTAAGATAATGTCCTCCTCTAAGAAAGCAATAACTCTACAGATAGGGGATACTGTGATATGGGCTTAGGTTAAGAGACCAAAATTTACATGAATAGTTTCAACTTTTTAGGCATCGGCTTTAGTAAGTTTCAATAATGCACATTTCAGGAAGAGAGATGAATTGACAAATGGCCACAGAAAAATGTGGCTCATGGTGGAGTGTATGCATGCCTTAGTCCTTCAATAAGGAACTCATGAATGAACAAAAGGGGGCAAGTGTACCTTACCAGCAAGTGACAAAATTAAGTTACATCAAGGAGACCGAGGTATCCCTGGTTAGGCCAAGAACTCTTACTGCTGGGATGATAGCTGCCCCAGAAACCATCATGTCCACGCTAATATCTCTGTTGCTGCTGGCCATCCTTGTACCATAACTAAAGCATGCACTTCAGTATCCTAGAAAAGGAACACTGGACCTCAAGCATAAGGTCAATACCTCTTTGTATCTTCCCTTACTCCTCAATATTCCCTGAGGCCTGAAGGAGAAGTTAGAGGAGGATGTCTTCAAATTTTTATTGAAATATATGACGTGAATCAGGTGAGGCAGAATAGGGTAACTGTCATCTGCCTCCCTTGCAGAACCATCCCTGGTACTCAGTCAAGTGCATGGAGAGACAGAAATGATAAATATAGAGTATCTACATGACTGGAGAACTCAGACCTCAGCTTACCTGCATGACCTTCTAGACATTTCATCTGACATCATCATACTGGAACCTCAACAAATGTGCAATTTATCCAAGTGCCTTTAAAGAAAAAGTTAACAAAAAGCTTAGTGAACCAATCCAATGCATCTAAGCTCAAAGGTCAAGAAGTCTTCATCAGGTAAACCTTACTGATGATGGAGAATACAACGGGATTCTGAATCAAACATTTCCAATCCTTAAGTGGTTTGAGGATCATTTTCCTCCTCAACAACAACTGTGAAGGCAGAAGTCCTATTGGCTGAGGTGAAATGTTTCTGTATTCAGTATTGTAACATAACAGTTCTACATTGAGCTGGCAATACAATTTCACTGTCTGAATTATGGGTCACTGAACTTTCAGTAATAATGAAGGATTGAGCAGACTGACTTTTACACCTACATCCTACTAATACACTTGTTGGAGGGGTTCCTAACCGAGGTTTAATTATTAACTAGCAACTAGTTGAGAAGCAGTCAAACTTCAGCATTTTGGACCTCAATCTATGTCATCTAAGGGGAAAGCTTCTAAGAAAAAGAGGAGTGCAGCGGCAGGAGTTTCCATGTGATTCATTTTCTCATCAGTTCCTGGATGGTTCCAACACAGCAGCAAACACACTTGCTAGTGATAGCAGCGCTCAGGATCCTCTCCTAACAACTGTTTAGAATGCATCCTTAGAACTTATTATAATGAAACTGAAGATATTAATTCTATTTTACAACCATACAATGAACAACCCAAAAGGAAGATCTCCAAAATGGAGGCGGCCATCTTCATGCACTCGAACCACCCTGCGAAGATGGCTAACACATTTGCCTCCATGGATCATAGTTTATCAGATGCTGAAAGCCAAAACCGCTCAGGTGGAATGTACAATAAGTGGATATAAAGGACTGGAGTAAGTGGAAAAATCTGTTTAGTGGAGATACCCGAAGGTCAGGAGAAACACAGCTACATGCATTCAACCTTGACAGCATGGACTTGCATTCCCTCAGATGAGCTACTCAAGTACGCTTATTGAATTTTCCTTCCTAGGGACCTGAGAGCCAAGATACCCAGGCCAACAGTTTTGACTGATGTTTTATGCTTTTAAGGAGGGAATTTTGTCAGAATTGTGGGTGCCCAAGAAGCTTGTAATCAATGACCAAAAGATTTTTTGAAATCAGGACTACGCAGCAGATAAAAGAAAAAGATGAGCAGTGCATGGCCTGATCACTCATCTATGAAGGTAGAAGTGGAAATTTAAATTGTTATATCCAGCTACACTTTGGACAGTTCTTTGTCTAGCCACAGCAGCAAATGCTAAACTAAAAGATTAGTGAGTCAAGCGGATCAATCAGAAAGGCTTGCAAAGGAAAATCTGAGCAGGGAGCAAGAGGAAAACCAGTGGTCTACATCTACAAAATCAATGGAGCCATCTTCCCCCTTTTCTGTATAAGGGCACAGGAATGAAGGTGGAGAAGGAAGTGGCTAAATCAGCAGTAAAATGAAAATGTGCAAGGACATGCATTAATAACACATTCTTCTAAGACATTTTTCTTGTATCTTGCCATTTGTCATACTGTATTAACCAGCTGCTGTGTGCTTACACCCTAGTTTTATATTGCTGGCTTACTGACTATTTGCTAGTGCAAACTTGGCTTTAAATATGCTGCCCAATCATCCTCTCCTATTGGGCAGGGGGAGGAGTGGCCAAGGAGGACAATGCTGGATTAGAAAGGAACAGTGCAAGATAGAACTTTGGCTCAGCACTGGACAATATCTTACAGTTTCTACCTAGGTGACTGTTTATGTTTATTAAATTTTGTTTAATCCATGGGGATTACCAGGGAAGCTTACAGTGCCAGCCAGGACAGCTAGCTTTGTACTTTTGATGTTCAAAGACAGAATAGTTGTGTAAAATCTTGCCATAACCATAGATGTCCTTCTTGTCTATATGTTGCAGTCAGTATTCATAAAAGGAGGGAGTCCGCCGTCGGATGACTCATGCATCCGGCCAGTATATAAAAGTCTAATGCTACTGTAAGGTATGTGCAATGTCGCACACAGTACAAATCCTACATTGGTAATAAAATGACAGGTATAAAGCAGACATTGCACGTACCAGACCTCAGAACTGAATGATGCAAAAAGAGCACCTAGGTAAGGGAACACGTCACCAGTAGACAAGCAAGCATCAGGGGGAAAGGCAGGGGGGTATAATACTGCACCATATAGAAGAGAAAGACATCTATAGTTATGGTAACAAAGCTCATGCAGAAGAAAAATTGGGCAGAGGAGCATTAGTACTATCCACAAACCCCTCTAAATAGCCGTAGCAAAACTCTGGACCTGGAAATGCCATCTAACTTATGGTGTTTCATGAAGGTATGTATAGAAGACCAGGTAGCTGCTTCCAGGATAGAACAGGTGTCTAAGCCCTTTAAAAAGGCACCAGAAGAAGAGACAGCTCTGGTGGAATGTGCCCTAACAGATGAGGGGAGATTCTTCCCATGAGGCACATAACAAAAGGAAATGTTTTGGAAATCGAAGTAGAAATAGTCTTCTTGGAAACAGGCCTGCCCAAGGCCCTTGGGTGATAGAAGAAAAAAAAGGTGGTCAGATTTTCAAATTGGTTTGGTTTTATCCAGGTAATACCCAAGTTGCCTATGCACATCTAAAGTGTGCAGGATCCTCTCACTAGAACACTGAGAAAGGAAAATCGATGGACTGAGTGACAACTCAGTTTCCAACTTAGGCATAAAGGAGGGATTAGTGTGCAAAGATAACCTATCCCTGTGTAAAACCATGAAGGGAGAAGAAGACATCACAGCCTGTAATTCAGAAACTCTTCTAGCAGAAGTTATGGCCATAAGAACAACTGTTTTCCAGGTACAGTGTTGCAGAGAAGAACCTACTGGCTCAAAAGGGACCAGAGTAAGTTTTTCTAAGACAAGGTTAAGGTCCCAAAGGAGGAGGAACTGGTTTCCTTGGTAGTTTAACAGGAGGACACACCTTTTAAGAAAATATTAACTTCCAGCCTGGAAGCTAAAGGGAGAAACATAGGCAGACATGCAGAGACAGCAGAAATATGAGCTTTTACCAAAGAGTATGACTGTCCACTCCAATAATTCACACAAGTAGGACAGAATAACTACAACATCCACCAGCAGTGGCTGTAAATCCTTTGAAAGACACCAGAAAGAAAATCTTTTCCATTTGGAAACATATGATTTCCTGGTAGTGGGTTTTACAGCCTCCTGCAGAACTTGTAGGTGTCTTAAGGGAATCAACACCCTATAACCCACACGGTCAGTTGCAGAGTTGACATCTGTGGGTGTATTACAGTTCCCTTGTCCTGTGTGAGTAGGTCCATTCTGTGGGGTAACTTGTGGTGACTGCCCTTGGCTAAATGCAAAAGTAGGGGGAAATCAGTGCTCTCTTGGCCAAAAAGGAGTCACACCGTCAAGATTTTTGGTTGGTCCTGCTGGATCTTCAACAGGACCTTTTGGAGAAGTGGGAAGAAGGGGAATGCATATAGAAACATCCCCATCAAAGAGAAATACAGGCACCTTCCATGCCAAGAGATTGGAGACCCTGACACAAAACTTGGGAAGCTGTCTGTTCATGGGGGAGGTGAAGAGATCAGTCTGAGGTGTACCCCACTGATGGACCATGTCCAGAAACACATCCCTACATAACATCCATTCATGGGACTGAGTGATGGTCCTGCTCAGTGTGTGTCTGCCGCAACATTTTGAGCCGAGGGTATGCAAAACACCTGGAGGTTGAGTTGACAATGGGAAGCTAACTCCCACGGCTGGAGAGTCTGTCTGCAAAGGAGATAGGACTTTGTCCTTCCCTGTTTGGTGACATACCAGAGAACTGTGGTATTCTCTGGAAACCATCTTAAGGTCCCTATGGAAAAAAAGGGGTTTTGAAGATTTGTAGAGTGAATATTAGCACTCTCATCTCCTTTATATTAATGTGCTCCCTCTTCTGAGCAGGCCACCACACATCTCTAACCCTCCATGAGGCTAATGTTGCTCCTGATCCCAGGTCTGAAGCATCCGTGTACAGCTCCTGAGTGGGAAGAGGTGGTCCCAAGGGTAAGCCTGGATTCCTTGAAACTTGCTGGATCCACCAGAGTAACTCCTTTTTCAGCCGGGGTAGAAGGGGAATAAACTCCAGTGGATGGGAGTGTTGTACCAATACTGTTATCAAGAACCACTGGAATTTCCTCATGTGTAACTTGGCTAGTGGTAGCATGGGAATCGTGGATGCCATGAACCCCAAGAGGTGAAGAAACTTCCCAGTAGTCAGGGATTGCAGGAGCAAGAGGGCCTGGAAGTAGGACATGAGGGACAGGACCTTTTTTGGTGGTAAGGAAGCCAGCATCCTGTCTGACTAGATTCTGCATCCAAGGAAAATGTGGTCTTAGGAAGGAACCAGGGTAGATTTCTGGTAGTTGATTGTGAATTCTAGACCCTCCAGCAGTGACACCATGAAGGAGAGCCTCCTGAAGGGTGTTTGGAGTCTCAGCCTGGAGAAGGTCATCCAGGTAAGGAAAGATTTGTATGCCCTGTAGCCTGCAGAAGGCTATGACAGGAACTAAGCATTTTGTGAAGATCCTCGGGACAGTAGACAATCCAAAGGGCAAGGCACAGAATTGAAAATGTGAAGAAGCAATAGCAAAGCAAAGATACTTGCTAAACTGATGATGAATGGGAATATGAAGATAGGCATCACTGATGTCCGACGACAGCATAAAGGCCGGAGGAAGAAGAGTGGGTAAGGTTAACATTCGATATGTGGGAAACTTAAGGAAAGTGTTCAGATGGGATAGGTCTAAAATGGGTCTCCAAAGACTATCCTTCCTGGGGACCATGGACATCCTGGAGTAGGACCATTTTCCTACTTGGAAAAGCGGCACCTCCTAAATGGTGCCTTGAGAAAGGAGAAAGGAAATTACCCCTGGAAAGAGTCCCAGTTGTTCCTTTGGAGGTTGTGGAATACCCTTGAAGGAAGGAGGAGTCTTCCACACCATAAAGTATCCTTACAGGCTGATGAATAGGAACCAAGAGTCCTGAGTTATCTGTTTCCAAGCAGAGAGAAACAGAGGAAGGCGAAGGGAAAGAGGAGTCTGGGGTCCAGAAGGCAGGCAGTCACAGGCTACCTGGCTTAGCCTGAAAGGGTTGTTTCTGAGCAGAAGAGGTAGATTTAGAGGGAAACTGTTTCTTAGTATCTCTTTTGCCTTTTGAAGACTAGGGCCTGGAAGATTTCCTTACAAAGGTGGTCTTGGTAGGGTAGTTCCTCTGAAACCTAGGCACCGGAGAAACAAAAATATGTTTCAGGTCTTGCAGCTCTTTGCCCATCTCCTGTAATGAATTAGAGTTCTGAAGCAGAGGTACCGAATAATGCCTTATTGTCAAAGGGGGCAACCATGACTTTTGTCTTAATGTCATCAGACAAAGGTTGGAGCCTGTACCAGGAATATCTCCTGAGAACTAACCCAAATGCCACCACTCTAGCTGATGCCTCCACAGCATCATAGCTACACATTACGGAATGCCGTGTAACCTGAGTACAGGAGTTAAGGATGTTGGAGGGCTTAGCCTTAGTGGGAGAGTTAGGGTGCTCAGAAAGTAGTTTAGCAGCGTTCAAAAGGAGGGCCATGGAATATCTAGTCATATAGGTCTGGTAATAAATGGCTCTGAAAGCCAGAGTAGCTGATATATCGACTTTCTTACCTAGTCTCTCCATAACTTTACTCTCCTTATCTGAGGGGAGCAGGGAAGTGGAAGGTAGCATCTTGGAGGCCTTGTCAGCAAATACTGAAATGGTTGCAGGGAAAGCAGTGGGACATTTGTACAGAAATTTGGAATCCTCTAGCACTTTATAAAACCTATCTGAACTTTTTGGGGGCAGGAGGTTGAGAGTCAGGGCACTTGGAAGCTGCAGCGAAAGCATCCAGGAAAGCTGGCAGACAGGGAAGGGAAGTCCATCTGCAACAGGTCATAACAACTTTTTTGGATGTCTGACACCTGAGAACAATCCCATTTGAAAAACTCCCTCATTCTAAGAATGGTTTCCCCAAAGGAGATATCCCTCCAGTGGAATCAATTCCATTTGATTCTTCTTCTGGGGAAGAATAAACCAAAGAAGAAGAAATCTGGGCTGAATAAGCCAAAGATTTGTCCCCAGAAGAATCCTCCTCATCTGAAGAAAGCTCATTAGAGGTCCTCTTTTGTGGTGTAGAGGGAGGAAAGGAAGAAAAAAAGAGAGACAGAGATGAGGATTGTCTTGGGGCCATAAAGGCATTGAACAGCCCATCATGTTTAGTTTTAAGTTTTTTTTCTTTTTAGGAGCATCCATACAGTGGAAGGTGGATGGGCCCCACACGTTGGCCTACACTCCACAATACTGGTAGGGACATCTTGTACAACAGTCTGTGGAATGCCATATGGACCTTCAGTCACAATAAGCATAGGTTCCCCCTTACATCTAAGATGGATGCCTGCATATCTCCCAAGGACGTGCTGGTAGGGCCCTTCAGGGCCTCCACACCGGTACCTGTCAAAGGAGTGCCTACTGACTCCGGAACAGTCTCTGGGCCATCACTGGCCTTGGGAGAGATGTCCGGACCAGAGGGAGGAGCAGGTAAATCAGGCCTAGATTTCTTCGCCTTCTTGGTCTGCAGCTCAACTGAAGGGCCCGAAATACCTTCCATATTGCTCGCAAGACATTTAAGGTGCTGGTTTTCTAGGTATAAATTCAGAGAAGCTAACTGGCTATGCAGGGTCTATGGAACAAAGGCGTTGCAAATACAGCAAGTAGTATGGTCATGGTCAGGGCCTAAGCAAAACAGACAACGGTCATGAGAGTCCTTATGTGGAGTCTGCCTTCCACACTGACACTTGCCCTTCCAAGCTGACATGTAACCTCAAAAAAGCACAACAGCAAAAAGCCAATAATGAAAAAGAAACAATGGGGCATTTATCTGAACAGGACTCACAGCTTGTCTGACGAGCAACAACTGGAGAAGATGATCTGACTGGCAGCAGAACAGTTTGGCAATCTGGTACATGGCGATGTCTGCTTTATATCTGTCATTTTATTACCGATGTAGGGTTTGTACCCTGTGCGACATTGCACATACCTTACAGTAGCATTAGACTTTCGAATACTGACCGGATGTACAGGTCAGTCGGTGGCGGACTCCCTCATATTAAGAATACTGCATCATATGAACAAAAGGACATCTGCAGTCATTTTAACCATGGTAAGGGGCATAGCTCACATTTTCCCTGATTTTTTTTTTTTATGGTTCTCTCTCTCTCCCACCATTTTTCTGCTTATTGGTATACATTATAAAACTCTGACTATGCAATCATCTTGAATTTCTCAGGAACGGAAAGCATCCGAGTGTGCAATATAAACAGTTTCTCATCTAGGATATTTCTTTCAACTAAATTTATACCATCTTACCCCCATCTCCTAATCACAGCACACAGATCACCAGTCCCAATTTGCCAACTAATAGCAACTCAAAAATAATAAACCACACATCTTCTCCCCCCTCCTCAATACTTTAGACACTCACACTACTGCCTTATTTTCTTTTAACTCATCCCACAATCTCCTTTTGAATAGCATAACTACATCATACCTATTCTCATTTTTTTTTTCACTAAATTTCAACTACCTACTTCCTTATAAAGAAACACTAACCACTCAAACAAAATGCTCCTTCAAAGCTTTATAATTCCTCTCGTCCAGCCCTTCTAACCCATCTATCTTCTTTTCACTGCCAAAAGATAAATGCTTTGTTCCATCAGCAGCAGCCCACTACCACCACACCCAAGAAAGTTACTCACATTTACAAATACACACTATAGTCTTTGTCATGTCCCATACACTCCTCTACAAGTTTAAACTCCACAAATTAAAACCTGGTGCACAAAATAATATGTTCCACTGGCAACCAAAAACAAAAATAAGATGGCCATTTCCTTAAAAAAAAAAAAAATTCCAGCCCAGGCCCACAGCACAAATTCAATGCCCCTCAACATTACTAGTCAGCTCAAAAGCTACTGCTCTTCAGTTTCAATCTTAGAAGTAACTAATAAACTATCAAAAGTGCGTGTGAGGATCTCACACCACCACCTACCAAACATCACCACAGCCACAGAAACTTCTGATGACATCATTCCACTAGGATATAATATCCTCAAACTACACAGAAAAAAGGCAGGAGTAGCAGAAATATTAACAAAACAAATCCTCAGTTTGTCATTACATCCAACTATCCTTCCCACAATCAGTAATGCTGAAATACTGAAGTCCAAATTAAAAATAAACAAAGCAGTACCCATAATAGGTGTATGCATTTCCCTAGACTACAACATTGTTTTGGAACTGCTCTCATGGTTATCTAACACTAATAAGCAAAAAACTCTCACCCTAGGTGATTTTAACATTGATACTTTATAAAAAAAAATTACGCCCATTCTATTCAACGAATAGATACCCCAATTAGATACAACAAAAAGAGCACTATACAAATAACTTAGACTGGATAATAACCAACTCCACAATTAAAATAACTTCAAAAGGATCACTATCACACAAACTGAGCGACCACCTTTATACGTCTATTACTACAGGCAACAATAGCTCCAAAACCATCATTACAGGCTCCCTCTAAACAACCAGTTTTAATGTACACTCCTATACAGCCACACTAAAAGCAGTTAACTGGACTATATTAAAAATGTCCCCAAATGGGCACAGCTACAGCACTATTTAATACAATATTCATAAATATACTCAACAAATTTGACCCTGCCAGGAACTGAGTAAAAAATAAACCCAGCTCTTTGGCTAACTAGGCATTCACATCACTTAATGAAAAGAGAGAGAAAGCATGGTTCACAGGGAAAGAAAATAATACTTAACATTAACTCATGCTTACATCTCAGAAATCAGGTCAAAATCATGATTAAAGCAAATAAAAATCGATTATTTCACAATCTACAAAATACATAACCCCAAAATATTCTGGTCATCATTAAATAGATTCATCCATCCCCTCAAAAGAAAACAAAACAGACTCTGTAGCAAACCAATTTAAATCATTCTTTATAAAAAACAAAGCATGACTTATGAATGGCTCAACCCCAACCAACCCATCCAAACATAGCAGCAACTAAAACCAAAATAAAATATCACTCCAACCATACTTCAACTTCTTACATCAAAAAACTCATCTTTAAATTAATCTACCACACTTGCTCCAGACAATCTAACCAGAGAATACATCAAAATAGCAGAAGCACTTAACCTTCCCAATTATCTATTTTAATAAATAGGTCCAGCAAAGAAAGCCACATTCCAGTTTTATGAAAAAAATCCTATATATTGCCGCTCCACAAGGAGGTAAATCAACAGACCTCAACAATTACTGCCCCATAACCATCTTCTCCCTTCTATTCAAATGCTTGAAAAATGTATTCAATGACTACTTACTACTATACTCAACAACAATCTTCATTCACCAACCCAACACAGGCTCTCTTCACAATGTAGTACCACCACAGCCCTCCTCAGTTTCTGTACTACTATCAACATATATAGAAATACTGGAAATCTCATCTCTGCAACTTTCCTGGACCTCTCAAAGGCATGTGATACTGTTAACATTCAAAACTTAACAGGTACCAACACTTAGGACTACTAGACTCATCCTCCATCTCCTAGTTTGCCAAATACCCAAGTAACAATCAACAAACCATAACTTCTCTGCTTTCCTTCCAAAAGAATTAGGAGTATTCCAACGGTCCATCCTAGGCCCCCTCCTACTCAACATTTTCATTAACAACCTCCATACAGTATACATGCCTCCTTTATACACTACGATGATTCCACCCTACTCTTTACAACCCACTCTATGGAAAAATTGCTCCAACAAACCCACAAATCACTTCTCTGTAGAAGCCTAGCTCTGTTAACTCCCAACTATTACTATATCCACCCCCCAAAAAAATGCTCATTTACACCATAAACATATAATGAACTGAACCCATTCTTGACAGAAACATCCTCTGACACCAAAACTGAAAAACTCGTATCATACTTCTAGGAGTTACACTATAAAGGATAATATGAAATTTGACATCTGTATAAAAGAAGCAGTAAAATTTACCAAAAAAAACTCAGCACACTCTACAGAGTTCAGCCATAGCTAAGTGACTTTGCAAGAACCAGCATTATCATCTTATACCCAACTCCCAGCACTATCAATTTGCCATTAACCCACTCTCAAATTCTCAAGCAATGTTACAATAAAATAGCTAAATTCACAACTAGCCTCCCCCATGGAAGTCATCAGTGCATACCCCTAAAGCAATTAAACTGGACAGAACCAACCACTTAGTCCAATATCAACTCACTGTTGTTCACACACTCATCCATAAGCCTGAAAAGTGTCCAAGCCTGTCCGGTAAGATACTTCAGTATATGTCAAACAGAAAGTTTCAGTCATATGATAAGCATTTAATACAGGTAACTAAATCCAACAAGTTGACAGGCGACTCCCTCTTCCTCAATCATGTCTCTAAACTCTGGAATAAGATCCCTCTCCACATACATACATATACAAATATTTCAAGCCTGGACAATAATGCCCTTCTAGCCTGCCAATATACCACAACAGTTGTTCCCATAATAAGTGTCCAAGATGTTCGTAAAAATATCTAAACTAGTGCTTGCTTTAATGTAATTTGATAGTCTATTCCATGCATCAACTACTCTCAAAAAAACAGTGAGCACACTTCTCATTCCTACAGAATATTCTGCATTGCTTGTATGATGATTCTCTACTAATTTTTGATAACTACCTCTGGGAATGTTTGGGGTTGTGTCTAAATGCCCTACTTACCAGAATAAGGTCTCCTCTTAAATATGACACACTGTACAAATTCAGATATTTTAGTCTTTCATAATAACTTAAATTTTCACACCATGGGTGCCCTTGGAATATACTATACTCTTCACAATGTACTCATGCTGGTTTTCTTAGAAGGTTTCCATATTCTCATTCCATACTCAAGTTTGGATCTAATATAACAAGCAAACAAGGACTTCATTAATTCCGATTTCCTAGACTTTATAAATCTTTTTATACAACCTATAGTTGGTTGATATGATGAGAAAAACTCAAAGCTGGATCTTCCAATATATCCAGGTGTTTAAATGAATCTACAATTGAAATCACTGTGTGCTTTAAGTATTTCCCTTTCAGTTTATGTCTCCCACAACTCATATGCTTAGTTTTTTGCATATATATCAGTATGTTATTTTACTGTGCTCAAATGGTCAATTTAGTCAACTTCTTTTGCAGATATGACCTATCTGTAACACATGTAATCAGTTTAATCATTTTCAAGCCATATGCATACAGACTGAACACCTCAGATGAAAAAGATAGAGCCGAAAGATACAATCTAAACAGATATCAGCCTATAGAGCCCCGTGGGACACCCTGATTGAAACCTCGAATTTCAACTGTCTAATTGCTGTAAGACACTTGCCACATCCTATTTGCAAGCCATGCAGCTGTCCATCAATGCCTAGTTCTAATTTATTGATTAGTGATTTGTGTATGACCCTATCAAACAAAAGAAATGCAATGTGCTACCCTTCTAGAAAATGTAATGTTTGACACATCATTGTACCTTTGTCTAGGAAAAGAATACAAACAGCTGGTCCAATTTTCTAAAGTCTATTATGCAATGTAAATAAAACCAAGGTTGTCTATGGACATCTAAGGTACACAAGGTGTCTTCTCTCTTGTTAGGAAAAATTGGAAAGAATACAAGGAAATCAATTTGATGGTTCAAGTTAGACTCTGATGCCACCTTGGGAAGGAAGGTGGGATTTGTTCTCAGCAAAACTCTGCCCTCTGGAAAATAAGTAAGGAAGGTTTGCATGAAAGTGTTTCTATCTTTGAAACTCATTTTGCTGATGTAATGGCAACCAGAAAGATAGCTTTCCGAGACAGGAATGTTAAATCTGTACAAGCTGCAGGTTCAGAGGGTTTTGTGGTCAAAGAACGAAGTAAAATTGTAACATACCCAGGTGGAACTGGATCTCGAAATGCAGGTCTCAATAAAAACATTCTCTTAAAAAAAGCTTTGGTCATGTTAAGAGATGCAACAGATGAATCATGTCTTACAGGAGAATTTGAAATGGCAGCCATCTGGACTTTAATGGTAGAGTAAACCAGAATCTCCTATAAAATGTTCAGAAGGGAAATTCAAGAACTGCTGGAAGAGGAGCACAAAAGGGATCTAATTTCTTTGAGGGTGCCCAAATAGAAAACCTTTTCGATTTGCTTTTGCAAGTCTTTTTAGTTGATTCCTTCTGAGAAGAGGAAATTATATGGACTACAGGGAAAGAAAGCCTAGCATATTTGTCTGTCGTTAAAAACTGAGAAATCATGCAGTTAGTTTTATGAACTGGAGATCAGGTAGAGGCATCCTGGGTGAGTGGCTGAGGAGATATGGAGTGGGACCCAGAACCCATGGTGGACAGAGCAGATTATGCCAAAGATAGGGGAACTATACCTGCAGAGTCCAG
This sequence comes from Protopterus annectens, assembly GCF_019279795.1. Classification (NCBI taxonomy): domain Eukaryota; kingdom Metazoa; phylum Chordata; order Ceratodontiformes; family Protopteridae; genus Protopterus; species Protopterus annectens. The sequence goes on from NC_056745.1 coordinate 494,840,493, forward strand.
AAGGGGGTAAAGAGGATAACTCTAGTCTTGCACTTCATGGCTTTCTGAATGAACTTTGAGAGAAGAGGAATTGGCAGAAAGGCAGAAAGGACACTGGGGGGCAAAAAATGGACCACATCATCTCTCCGTGACTGTCCCTGTGGAGGGATGAGGTCAAAATAACTGCTGCATTTGTTGCTCAGGTAGGAGGCAAAGAGGCCACAGCAATGTAAGCCCAAGCAGCAAAAAATTCTTTGTTGCTTTGTTTTGTTTGAGAGGCTACTCATCAGGCAACAGTATACTTCTGCTCAACCTGTCTACTAGTACATTGGAACCCTCAGGAATGTGTGTTGCTATCAGAAATTGGTTTGAAGATAGCGCCCACTGCCAAACATGTATGGCTTCTCAGCAAAGAGGGCACAAAATGTGTTCCACCTTGTTTGTTGTAGTATCAGACCACTGACATACTGTCTGTGTTAACAGCAATCACATCCTTTAGTACGAGGTCCTGAAAAGCCTGCAATTCTAGGAGAACCACTGATCTCCAAGACACTGATGTGAAGTCTGGCCTCTCTTGACCACATCCCTTGAACTGTATTCTCTTGTAAATGCCTCTCACCCCATCCTAGAAAGGAGGCATCCGTGGCAACTGTGGCCTTGGCAGCAGGTGGAGAAAAGGATCTATCCTGTACCACTGACAAAGACAAAACCCACCAATGTATGTGATTCCTGCA
>NC_056745.1:494851205-494855899 GCF_019279795.1 Protopterus annectens
TGGTCGATCTAGTAGGTGAGGCCAAAGGAAGGGGAACCAAATCTGTCGAGGCCAATATGGTGCTAAGAAGATCACCTTGCTCTTCAACCGACGGGCTTTCTTCAGAAACTGGGGAATGAGGGGAAAGGGTGGAAATGCATAAAGAAGACCCGAGGGCCAATCGTGGACTAGAGCATCCCTGGGTGACTGTCCCGGAGGGGGAATCAGGGCGAAGTAGTTGCTGCATTTGTAGTTGGTCAGGGATGCAAAGAGGTCTCCGCTGCTATCAAGGGATTCAGGGACCACTCATGAGGCTGAAGAATGCATCTGCTGAGTCTGTCTGCTATCACGTTAGAACTCCTGGGAATGTGCATTGCTAGAAGAAAATGGTTGGTAGCCATCGCCCATTGCCATATCCTCATGGCCTCTCGACAAAGGGGGTAAGATTTGGTTCCACCTTGCTTGCTGATGTACCAGACCACTGCCATGTTGTCTGATTGAATCGCAATTGTCCCAGACGGCAGCAGGGGATGGAATGCTTGCAACGCCAGAAGCACCGCCCTCAGCTCTAGAACATTTATATGCAGATGGGTCTCCAGTTCGGACCAAGTGCCTTGGACTGTCCCTGACAGAGCCCCCCACCCCCACCCCATCAGGGAGGCGTCCATGGTCACTATGGCCTTGGGTTGCTGGGGGGAGAAGGGGCGAGACCATTGTGAGAGATTGTATGTCATTCACCAATTTAAATCCTGTTTGCACCTGTGGGTTACTCGAATTATGGCTGAAAGAGGATGCTGAAAAGGATACCACTGGGTAAGCAGTAGCCATTGTAGAAGCCTCTTGTGAAACCTGGCCAGGTGAACAATGGTGATGGAGGCTGCCATGGAACCAACAGCTGTAGAACCGAGTGAGCCGTGGATTTTTCCTTTGAAAGGATTGGAATTAGTTGTTGCTTTATCCTTAAGAATTCTGTGCTCTGGAATAGCAGCTCTGCAGTTTTTTGTGTCCAAGATAACCCTTATGACCTCTGTCGACTGAGATGGGGTGAGATTGGATTTCTGCCAGTTTATGTTTATGCCCAGCCTTTGAGCAGTGAGGAGAGAGTATGCCAGGGCTTTTTCCAGTACATGTCTGGTGGGGATGGAAATTAGCCAGTCATCTAGGTATGGAAATACCTGGAATTCTTGAAGTCGCAAGTAAGCTGTGACAACTGCCATGCAGTTTATGAACACTCTGGGGCTGTAGAGAGTCCGAAGGACAGTACTCTGAAATGGTAGTGACTGGCTCCTGCATGGAAGCGCAAAAATCTTCTTGATGGCCTGTCCACCTTTATGCGGTAGTATGCATCTTGAAGATCTATAGAGCACATCCAATCGTCTTTTTCCAAAAGCGGGAGGATAGACTGTATTGTGACCATCCGGAATTTTTGTACTCTCACAAACTTGTTCAATACACTGACATCCAAAATTGGTCTCCAGTCCCCGGTTTTCTTGGGCACCAAAAATAGTCGAGTAGAATCCAGATCCTATCTGGTCTGGAGGGACTACTTGGATGACACTTTCTTAGCAGCTTTTCTCTAGTGCTGCTTCTTCCCTTTGACTGGGTGGAATGTCGGGAAGATTTTTTGAAGGTATGGGACAAAGATCGAAAGGGATACGATAACCTCTGGTTATAATCCTTCGTACCCAGGAATCGGTGGTGATAGTTAGCCAGGCAGAAGGGTACAAGGAGAAACATCCCCCAAATACCTCCAGAGGAAAGGAGTTGGGCCGCTCTTCAGGAGTGCTGGTAGGATTGACTAGGGAAAGAATCCCTGGAACTCTGGTTACGCGGAGCCCCTCTGCCCCGAAAGGAGTGTCTTCCCTCTGAGTTTCCCCCTCTGCTTCTGGGGGAGAACTCAGCCTGCGTGTCACGGAAAGGACCCAGAGATTTCTTGAACCATATCTTCCCACTTTTTTGGTTTCGGGAGAAAGCACATTGAGGGTAAGAATAACAGACACCTACGGCAGAAAGGGTCTTACCGTCCTGTTCACATCTGGCCAGTGTGCTTTTAACTTTGGGCCCAAACAACGAGGAGGCCTCAATGGGGGCATTAAGAAAAGAAGACTTAAAGGGTTCCGCAAAGTTGCACAAGCGCATCCAGGTGTGTCATCTCAAGACCTCAGCTGAACCCGCTGCTCCTTCTGATGCGTGAGATATCAGTCGCATATTGGAGTTAGATACAGATTCAATGGTGGGAGGTGGCTGAGAGGCCACTTTGTCACGGACCTCATCAGACACGGCACCAGCCAAGGTTTCAGAGAGCTCAGAAACCAGATCCCTTTGAGGCATGGTAAAATGTGCCATATAATTCAGGGACCTGATAGCAAAGGTCGCTGAAGCAAAGGTGTGCTTCCCTATCCTGTCCAGGGCCCGGGACTCTTTGTTAGGCGGATGGACAGTCTGGCTTTCTTCTTCTGCCAGATCCTTTTTTGTTGCGGCCGCCACCACCAAAGCATCCACAGGAAGACCTTTGGACCAATGTGGATCCGATGCAGGAGGGGACAAGATCTTATCTAGCCTCCGGGGAATAGCTCTGATGGTATCAGGAGCCTTCCAAGCATTCTGCACGATGAGCCGGACAAGTTCATTGGCAGGTGGAGTAACCCAGGAGGTAGGGGGCCGGGCGCGAAAAGCCTGCAGGAACACAGATTCCTAAGAGGTCAGACTGGAGGACTGCCAGTCACCTCTCTGTTTCAGGATTTCGAGGATATCACCAAAGGATACCTCAGAGGGTGACTGAGGGGATCCTTCCCTATCATCGAAATCTGCGTCTTCGGTGAGGGACTCCTCTGTGGAGTCCATGTGCTTCCTCTTACACGAACTTTTCCGGTGGACCTCCTCAGCAGGAGAAGCTGGAGAAGACAGCGGAAAAGGGGATTCCTGAGGGAATATGTCCTGCGGCCCTTGCACCTGGTGTCCACTAGATTGACTTGTGAAACCAGTGTACCAGAGGAGGGCGGAGGTATAGAGAGTCCTGTATCGCCAGCAGCAGCAAAAGCCTTCTCCATCAGTTGGAAGGCTGGTCCACCCGAAGAGGAGTCTATATCTAGGACAGGGGTCACCCCTCCCCTAAGTGGCTCAGCCCACTGACCCAGAGTGCCTGGATGGCTGTGGAGCAGCAAGCCATGCGTGTCACAGCTGACATCCTGGGTTGTAGCAAACCTTTCCTGCCACCAAGGCAACTGCGGTTCCTTAGTGAGATCCATAAAAAGAACCGCAGAAGGGGAAGACTGTGCTATATCCATAGACTTCAAAAGCAATGAAGGAGGAGAGTAAGAAGGGGTCTTTGGAGATGGGTGATCACCTCTCAAGGAAGGATAGTTCCTGAGGGGTGGGATACCTCTGGCCAAGGGTACCTGATCCACAAAACGCAACACATCATGTTTGGAAAGGCTTCTAGTGGACCTCACGGAGACTGAAGGAGAAATAGGCCTCTCCACAGAAGAGGAAGACACTGTGACCATCTCATCTGACCACACCGAGGACAACGGTGCCGAGAGAGACTGGACTACAGCTGTCTGCACCAAAGAAGTCATCGGTGCAGAGGTCATTGTCTGCACCAACACAGGGATCGGTGACGAAGTGGTTGTAGGTGCCGAAGCTGGAACCGAAAAAAACTGGAGTCAACAATAAAGGCATTGGTTCCGAGGAAGATCTCGGAGCCGACGAGGTCAAGGTCTGCGCCGACTGAACGATCAGTGCCGATACAGTGGTAATGGTCTGAACCGAGGAGCCCCTCGGTGCCGATATATAGAAGGCTGCAGGAGAAGACGGAGCCAAAATCACTAATGGAGCCGAAGGCCTCGGTGCCTAAGGTCTAGGCACCGAAAGCACTGGGGCTGACAGAGAGCTCCGGAGCCGAAACTTTAGCTTTTTTAGGTTTTAGTTGGCAGGAGTCCCCAGCCGGAGATGAAGGCAAAGATTTAGCCTTAGTAGGAACATCTAAGGTTTTCTTATGGGCTCTAGGAGGGGTTGAGGCCTCCAACCCAGAAATAGCTCTGAAAAGGGAGATTTAGAAGTCCCTTCAGTATCAGCTTGTTTTTCCTTTCCAACAAGGTTCTATTACAAAAGTTCTCACAAATAGTACAGGGTGGGTCAACAGACAAATGGGAAGCTCATAAATAATAAACAAACAAAGAGTGTGCATCAGAAGTAGGCAGTTTGTGTCCACAATCAGAACACCACTTAAACCCTGGACTATCTTTCTTATCTGCCATCACAGCAAATTAATTAATAGAAAAGGTACCAACAATGGTACAAGAGAGTACCCGAAGGTATGAGAGAAAAAGGGAAAAGGATTACCAACGATGCTAAAGAGAAAATACCTCGCGGTAAAAGTGGTAAAGAAAAAGCAGAAAAACTTGTAGAAATTATGAACACTAGATGCAATAGGGTAAGAGACAATAAAATATGAACTTTTCTGACAGAAAAGTAATCTGTAAAGCTATTAAACAGCAATTGACTATACTTAGCTCAAGAGAAGTAGCTTGACATGACCGAATGGCAACGCGGCAAATGAAATCTGAGGTGAGAGGGGGGTTGTGGGTAAAAGTTTAGCTCAAGAGTTTGAAGCTGACGCGATCTTGGAAAATGGCCGGCTCGGTTCCATACCCATGCGTAAGGAATGAACGAGGATTAATATCAGATGGTTAGTTCTGTAGGGAGAGAGTTCG
>NC_056745.1:494856399-494861399 GCF_019279795.1 Protopterus annectens
AACCTTAAAAGATCAAAAAAATTTTGTCTTAAAAAAAGGGGAGGCTAAATTTTGGGAACTCTTGGAAAACACATCAGGCCTGACAGGCGGCAAAAATAACCTAAGATAAATTGTCTAGGAGGAGTGATTTGTAGGTAAGGGAGGAGTCAGACCTGTCTAGGAGAAGTGATTTGTAGGTAAGGGAGGAGTCAGACTTTTCAAATCAAATACTAGGGAATAAGGTGCCAAGGTCGGATCAGACACTCCACATGTTGAATCCGATGAAAATAGACAATGGCAGATCTACATGTTAAATACCAGTTGTGAAAGTTGCACAAAAGCTGGAATTCTTTTACACTGCTTGTGAATTCATGCCGTAGCTTCTGCAGACGTACCTCTGTTTAACAGTAAAGATCAATAAATTACAAACCAACACAGCATTCTTTCAGATAATCTCTGGACTGTCCTCTCTGCAGTCTTTGAGAGGGTTAGGGTCTGCCTGTCTAAAATACATCCCTTTCTAAAAAAACAATGAAAATTAGAGGTATAACAACAAAATAAAAATCAAAGTAAATCTTGTCTACAAAGCTATCCCTTTCTTCTGATGAACAGTGAAAAACAGTGGTAAAAAATAAAATATAAATCAAAATAAACCTTCTCTTATCAGGCAAATGCACAATCATAAACCAACACAGGATTGTTAAATTTTAATCCCGTCTTTACCTAAAGAATCTCAAATAATTAAAAAAGCAACTTGAACTTCACTTGATGGACACTTGGTCTTGCTCAAGTTCAACCGCAGAATAATCACATTCCCATAAATCACCCTCTCTACTCACTTATATTTTCTTCTCTTTCTTCTTGACACTTTGTATAGTTTATATAATAATGTCTCGATACCTTTAACACCATCAATTTTCACTACACTATTACAGTATCTACACTCACGTCTATTAAAATTACATTTTTCGTGTAAACATTGTTCTTTTTACTGCTGTATATATTCGCTTTGCTTAAACTGTGTGCATTCTGTTTGTGAAGCTTTTCACCCCAGGCCTCTGCTGAAAAGGGGCTTCTACCCAGATGGATAGTCTGGTAAATCAATGCAAATAAACTGCTGGAGTTAGACATGATTTCCTTTTAGGGTTACCACCTTTTCAAATGCCCAAAGTGGGACATTTTTTGTAGAAACATGAGATTTTGCAGGGTAAAACATACCTACAGCCATTGCAAAGGACAGAACTTTACTTGTTGTCAGCATAAAAGACTATTCTTATAGCATTTCAATTGCTTATGCTATTTCATATAACATTTAGGTGTTTCAGATACAAAATAACTTTTATGCAACTATTAAAGAAAACTTGGGAAATTTTTTTTCTCCTAAAATCTCTGGACATTTGCTACTTTGTAGTTTTTTCACAGGACACAACTGCCCAAAGAGGGACAGGTGGTAACCCTATTTCCTTTACACAATAAGAGTTTCTATTATGTTTCATCTTAATACAGTAGAGAGTCAATTATCTGAAATGTCAATTATCTGAACGCAGCCTTCCAAACTTTTCTGGTAGGAAAAAAATCATTAAGTCTAAATAAGTAAACATACATATTTGCTTGTGCATGTTTTTTGAGCTTGTAGCCTGCTCATGTGTGAAAAATATTTTTTTTGTCCATTGAAATCATCAAACGGTTGAAAAGTGTATTACCTGCATGCATAAAAAACGAGTGTTTATAAGTTTTTTTAATCTGGTTCAGTGTATGTTTGATTATCTTAACAGTTTGATTATCCGAACTACCCTAGGTTCCAATTAGTTTGGATAATCCACTCTCTACTGTATAAGTAATTTACCTCCTCCTTGGATGGACAGGTTCATAAAAATGACTAAGTATTTTTTTTTCTTGAGTTAATATTTTGTTTGAATTTGTGTTTTTCCAGACTGCAGTCCTGGGGGTTGCCAAGTTTTGGGTATGGACCTCAGTGGGATGTTTCTACATAGTTCACCAATGCTGCAGCGGGGCAGCACAAGATCATAATGAGGCTAGAAATGGGGTGGCCCTGCTTGCATAAAAAAACAAAAGGGGGGACACTGGGATTTACCTCTATTACCCTATGTCATTTTCCATATTATAAAATATTAATGGGTTGAAATGAGGACAGCAGACAATCTAAATGTATGATTTACTTAAAAGGTCTGGGCCACAAGTTTGTTTACCTTCACAATTCCCACCTTACTTTGGAAGAGCACAGCAAGTTAAACTGGCTAGAGTCACTAGATTACTATTTGTAGCTTAGCAGTAAAAGATGGTGGGTGGTGGAGTTGTTAAAAAGGGATATTTGGTTTTAACTACTAGACAACCTAATGGATCCCCCTTAGGTAGATATATTGCAATAAATGGCAAACTGGATAGAACAATGTTTACATTAGTGAATATGTATTTGTCACCAGGCACAGCTGAAGAGGATTTTTACACAAGTGGAACAGGATCCCCCCCCCCCAACAAGAAGGCCTGGCAATAATGGTGTGTTAACTGGAACACAGTTTTTAAGACAGAAGAGGTAGGGAAGGGACCCAGTAGTAGGTTTATTCCTACTATTACCTCACTATGGTATTATATCCAGGTATCTTCTTTTTTGGGTGGCAGTGCCTTCTTTTCACATACATACATACACACACACACACACACACACACACACACATATATATATATATATATATATATATATATATATATATATAAATAAATAAATAAATATACACACATATATATATATATATATATATATATATATATATCATACCTCTCAACCTGGAAACATCAAAAATCTGGACAAGGCCATTGAAAAATAGGTACAAATCTGTTCGCTGATTAACATAAAATTTGCATGCATAATTACGTAACCCTGTCCACTCCAACAGAATTGTGGGATACCAACTTTCAAATGAAACTGAAGAACAGACTACCAAAATATGGCACCAGAGTCCCCCTGCAGCCATTCCAAAGTCCCTTTACCTGGCTATTTTGCCCCATTTACCACAAACACTAATATGCATACCGGTTTAATTCTACAATTATTATTTGGATTTTATTTTTACATTTTATAGCACAATGGAGAAACACTAAGACATCTGCTAAACAAAGCAATACTGTCTCGCAATGAAAACAGACTTTGCATTAAAACATTCTCTGCCCTTAAAACTCACATTCACTGAAACCCACGCCACATCCAAAGAAAATGCATCTGGCCAGTGGTAGATAAAGATTACCTTTGGGCTGTTTTCAAAATTCAAATCATAGGTCCCTTGCACACACACAAGAAACATGCACATGTTCTTCGATACACCTTTCTATTAAATTATATTCCTTGTGTAACACAGCATACTTGTTACACTTGGAGCGAATTTTAAATTTATTGTTTGAACATTTTTCCAGTAGGCAATGAAATAGAATGCATGAATCAATAATGACAGAACTGCCCAGTTCAGAACATCTACTTCCACACACACACACACACACACACACACACACACACACACACATATATATATATATATATATATATATATATATATATATATATATATATATATATATATATATTAAATAGAAAGACAGCAGTGTAAGCCACTGGCATCTTGCATAGCTTCTCAAACTTATTTTCAATTTCAGTTTTTTTCTCGACTTACTCTGATTTTTGTTATCAGACCAAATCAATAGCTGTAAAACACACAACAAAATAAACTAGGCGAACTGCATGTTTCAAGACTTCCAATTTTTAGGCTAAGTATTGACAGACCCTCTCCTATATTCATCCTGAAGCATCAAAACTATCATTGTAGTCCAGGTGCTGTTAACTGGCCACTTGCTTCTCCACTGTCTGCAGTGGAAAAATATGTTTTATCTTGATTGCTGGAAAATGTACTGTACTTGTTTAAAAATATTTTTCTCATAATGCAGCACAGAACATAATTCTGATTTTGTGTTCCTGAATTTGGGTTAATGATGACATTTGTTGCTCTTTTCACCGAGGCACAAATGCCCTTACACATGACATTTTCTCACTTCTGTTGTATCTGTAGCTACACCCTTGACTTGATACACCCACCCCCACCCGCTTTAAAAGTACACAGTACAGTATCAGCAATGCATCTACATACTGTGGGAGTAGAACCCACAGCCTTCTGCATCAAAAACAAGTATTTAACCTGTTATGCTATTAACAATGCAAGCAGGCTCGGCATAAGCAACACTAAACTTCTCTTCCCCTGAAGTTCTCAGCTCCTTGTAAAATCCACTAGACACTCAACTGTATCTCTCAAATTTGCAACACAAGAAATCTGGAAAAAGCCAAAATTTACTGGGGGGGGGGAGAGAGACAAAAGCTCAAAAACCAGGGACACATTTTAAACATTTGTTGCGTAATTTTGGAAAGTTGCTAGAATAAAATGCTATGTTACCACCATACATTTCACTGCAAAGTCTTGAACTCAGGACCTGGTGCACTACAGTCAGAGCAACATACCACAATGCCAAATCAACAGTTTCCTGAACAATAGAAAGACTGAAACTTGAGTGGCTATCATTTAGTGAATTCAGTTCTCACTTCCCCCAAAGCTCTCAACCTCTTAGCACAAAAACCTGGACAATGCCAATAATGGGAGAATACAGAATTCAGTTCTCACCATAACTCTCAACCTCTTAGCACAAAAAAATTGGACAAAGCCAAAAATGGGGGAGTACAGCCATACTGATCTTATAAACTTAGCACAAAAAACTGGACAAAACCAATAATGGGGGAATGCAGACATGCTGATCTTTTAAACTTAGAAAATTGCTAGAATAAAAGGTTTGGTGTTACCACTTCATTTCTGAAGAATATGAAGTCTGAAATTCAAATGCCTGTCATTTACGGAATTCAATCCTAAATGCAGAAACCACTGATTTTATGAGGAACAGAACAAAATATGATGCATAAAATTTTTCAGAAGGGGTGCTGGGTAGGGACCTTAGGCTCTTGTTACCTG